>NC_067403.1:238871920-239114420 GCF_016432865.1 Antechinus flavipes
GTTCTTCTTAGAGTCCCTTCCAACTAGAACTTGCCATGTTCTGATCTTTGTATGGTCCCTTCCACCTAGAATGTTTCATATTCTGTTCTTCTTATGATCCTTTCCAGCTAGAACATGTCATATTCTGTTCTTCTTAAAGTCCCTTTCAACTAGAACTTGCCATGTTCTGATCTTTGTATGGTCCCCTCCACCTAGAATGTTTTATATTCTGTTCTTCTTAAGGTCCCTTCCAGCTAGAACATGTCATATTCTGTTCTTCTTAGAGTCCCTTTCAACTAGAACTTGCCATGTTCTGATCTTTGTATGGTCCCTTCCACCTAGAATGTTTCATATGTTATTCTTCTTAAGGTCCCTTCCAGCTAGAACTTGCCATGTTCTGTTCTTCCTAGAGTCCCTTCCAACTAGAACATGTCATATTCTGTTCTTCTCAGAGTCCCTTCCAGCTAGAACTTGCCATGTTCTGATCTTTGTATGGTCCCTTCCACCCTAGAATGTTTCATATTCTGTTCTTCTTAAGGTCCCTTCCAGCTAGAACTTGTCATGTTCTGTTCTCAGAGTCCCTTCCAGCTAGAACTTGCCATGTTCTGTTCTTCTCAGAGTCCCTTCAGCTAGAACATGTCATATTCTGTTCTTCTTAGAGTCCCTTTCAACTAGAACTTGCCATGTTCTGATCTTTATATGGTCCCTTCCACCTAGAATGTTTCATGTTCTGTTCTTCTTAAGGTCCTTTCCAGCTAGAACATGTTATATTCTGTTCTTGTATGATCACTTCCATCTAGAACATGTTATGTTCTATTCTTCTTAAGGTCCTTTCCAGCTAGAACATGTCATGTTCTGTTCTTCTTAGAGTCCTTTCCAGCTAGAACTTGCCATGTTCTATTCTTTGTATGGTCCCTTCCACCTAGAATGCTTCATGTTCTGTTCTTCTTAAGGTCCTTTCCAGCTAGAACTTGCCATGTTCTGATCTTTGTATGGTCTCTTCCACCTAGAATGTTTCATATTCTGTTCTTCTTAAGGTCCTTTCCAGCTAGAACTTGCCATTTTCTGTTCTTTGTATGGTCCCTTCCACCTAGAATGCTTCATGTTCTGTTCTTAAAGTCCTTTCCAGCTAGAACTTGCCATATTCTGATCTTTTATGGTCCCTTCCACCTAGAACGTTTCATATTCTGTTCTTCTTAAGGTCCTTTCCAGCTAGAACATGTTATATTCTGTTCTTGTATGATCACTTCCAGCTAGAACATGTCATATTCTGTTCTTCTTAAGGGCCTTTCCAGCTAGAACTTGCCATGTTCTGATCTTTGTATGGTTCCTTCCACCTAGAATGTTTCATATTCTGTTCTTCTTAAGGTCCTTTCTAGCTAGAACATGTTATATTCTGTTCTTGTATGATCACTTCCAGCTAGAACATGTTATGTTCTATTCTTCTTAAGGTCCTTTCCAGCTAGAACATGTCATGTTCTGTTCTTCTTAGAGTCCTTTCCAGCTAGAACTTGCCATGTTCTATTCTTTGTATGGTCCCTTCCACCTAGAATGCTTCATGTTCTGTTCTTCTTAAGGTCCTTTCCAGCTAGAACTTGCCATGTTCTGATCTTTGTATGGTCTCTTCCACCTAGAATGTTTCATATTCTGTTCTTCTTAAGGTCCTTTCCAGCTAGAACTTGCCATGTTCTGTTCTTTGTATGGTCCCTTCCACCTAGAATGCTTCATGTTCTGTTCTTCTTAAAGTCCTTTCCAGCTAGAACTTGCCATGTTCTGATCTTTTATGGTCCCTTCCACCTAGAACGTTTCATATTCTGTTCTTCTTAAGGTCCTTTCCAGCTAGAACATGTTATATTCTGTTCTTGTATGATCACTTCCAGCTAGAACATGTTCTGTTCTGTTCTTCTTAAGGGCCTTTCCAGCTAGAACTTGCCATGTTCTGATCTTTGTATGGTCCCTTCCACCTAGAATGTTTCATATTCTGTTCTTCTTAAGGTCCTTTCTAGCTAGAACATGTCATGTTCTGTTCTTTGTATGGTCCCTTCCAGCTAGAACTTGCCATGTTCTGTTCTTCTCAGAGTCCCTTCCAGCTAGAACATGCCATGTTCTGTTTTTTGTATGGTCCCTTCTGGCTCTCAGTCCCTTCCCTGGGGCCTGACCCTGCTTTTCACCTTCCAGGCCAAGACCTACATGAGGCCCCATTCTCTCTCCTTTGAGAGCATCAGGGAGGAGGCAGGGGAGTGGGAGCTGGAGGGGAGTGGGAGCTGGAGAGAAGCCAGACGCCCAGAGTCATAGGGGCTGCCTTGATGTTTTGCAGGCTGAGGAGCACCATGGAGGGCGACTGTCTGAGCTGCATGAAGTATCTGATGTTTGTTTTCAATTTCTTCATATTTGTAAGTATTCCGGGAACTCTCGCCTCTATTGGTTTCTCTCGGTCTCTGCCAAGCTTTCAAAACAACTGATTCTCTTAAAATATTCATGTTTGCAGAAATTGGGCTTCTTTTTTCCTCCATTGGTGGGAGCCAGTGGGCCCAAGAAATAAGGGCCTCCATGATGGAACCGGATAATAGGATCTAGATTGAGACCTGAAAAGGACCCCCAAATTCATCTAGTCTGACACCTCCATTTTACAAGTGAGGAAACTGAGACCCAAGGAAGTAATATCATTTGCCAGAGTCACACAAGCAACTTTAATTCTGTCTCCTCATTTCCCTTGACCTCAGGTTCCACATCTATAAAATGAGAGTTGAACTTAAACAGTGAGGTCTCTTCCAGATCTGGGATTCCACCATCCTAAACAGCAGAGTTGGGATTTGACCTTCCTTATCCAAGAACAGGTGACAAATAGAGCTTTTCAAGCTCTCAGAGTAGAGATTCAGGGCCATCCTCGAAGAGAAAACCCTCAATGAGAGAGGGATCATCCCTAAGCCAGCGATAGTCAACAGTTACTTTATTTTAGTTGTAAAGAATATTCAAGAGAGTAAAGAGCTGGCTAAATTCTAGTTGTGTAACTTGGTGAGAGCCTTCCCTCGCCTTCCTTTCTTTTCCCTTCCCTTCCCTCCCCGATTTCCTTCTGCTTTTCCCCTTTCCCTTCTTCACTTCCTCCTTTCCCTTTGCTTTCCCTCCATTTTCTTCATCTGTGCCATGAGAGACTGGACTCCCTGATCTCTCTAGCCCCTCCAAGCTTTCTCCTATGTTCCATATTCTAAGGTCCCTTCAAGTTCTACATTCAGTGATCAGTCATCATAGAATGGATGCAGCAACTGGGCCTTTGATCAGTCAAACTTCCTGCCAATATCCCTTTTCTCCCAGAAGGAGATAAAACATGCCCCAGTTGAGGTGACTGGGCTTTGGGGAGTGGGAGGAGATGCTATGGAAAAGAAGAGATCTATTTTTAAAAATGCAAATTATTACATACAGAGAGCTTGCAGTGGGAGAAGCAAAGATGACTAGGTTAGAGTCCCTGCTCTCAGAGAGCTTAAAGTCCAGTTGAGAAGATAGATCTCTAAGAATCCCTGGAAAATCCAGCCCGGAACCAGCTCATAGAGGTTCAGGAGAGCTGGATGTTAAATTTTCTCTGTGAGCATCAGGACTAGCTTTAATGATTTGTTAATTGTTTAGACCGAAGAAAGCAGGGGAGAAAATGTTCATATTGCACACTAAACTCCAAAGGAAATCCTGCTACATTTTCAAAAGAGCCAGTTGTTAAATGTTTACAGTACACTTTTGCCAAAGTTTTCTTCCTAAGGCACAGAGCTGACACTATCATGCCCCTGCTCTGACACTTTCTATTCTATTCCCCTATTGCCTCTTGGGTAAAATATACATACATACATACATACATACATATCCATATATATAGGTGTCTGTGTGAAAAAAAAATATATATATATATGTCTTCATCTGGTATTTAAACCCTGGAGAGAACAAGGAAGCCTTTATGTATGAGCTGGGAATGAATGAGGAAAATTAAGGATAATGGGACGCAGAAGTGAGCAGGAGTTCCCAGTCACTGGGAACAGTCAATGCAAAAGCATGGAGAGGAGAGATGGCGTGTCTGTTGTGTGTGTGAAACCGCATCTGGTCATCCTCTCCACTCTCAGGAATCCCCTCCGTCTCTAGCTACCAGTGAGCTCTCCCTTCCCAAAAGATGCTCCAGGACTTTGAACCTCTCCCTTCCCACGTTCCTCCCTCCTTGTAATTCACCGGCCTCTCTACCTGCTCTCGTCCCTAATAGAACGTCAGCTCTTCGGGGACAGGGACTAGGTCTTTTATCTCAACATGTAACAGGGACTCACATCCAGCAGATGTTTTGCCAATAATGAATTGAATAAAAAAGGACCAGGAGCCATCGGTGACTCAATGGTTGGTTTCTGTTGGAAATGCCGTTCCATTGCAAAACCTTTTGTTCCAAATTTTCCCCAAAATAAAAAAAAATAAAATAAAAAACAATTAAAAAAAAAAAGAAATAGAAATAGCATTCCATTCAGTTGCATCCAACCTCCATGACCCCATCTGGGGATTTTCTTGACAAAGACACTGGGGTGGTTTGCCATTTTCCCCCATTTTACAGCTGAGAAAACTGAAACGAACAGTGACTTGCCCAGAACGATACAGCTCGTGAGGGTCTGAGGTTGGCTTGAACTTGGGAAATCTGGCACGCTCTCCATGCCCTCAATTAGAAATATATCTGCGTTCAAATCCTGCCTGTAACAGACACTTGCTGTGTGACTCTGGCCCAACTCCCACTCCTCGAGCCCCTCAGGAAGCTGTCTGGGATTCCGGCTCATGGGTAATCTGTTTTCAAGACAATTACATCATTCCGCTTTTCCAAAAGAAGAGAGCAACAATCCGTTTCTCCCTAGTACTTTCATTTGATGCTAAAGACTCATAATCACCACAGTAGAAGGAAGGGGCTGGGCCATTTAAAGGAGAACAGAGTTCCTCCTGCAGGGATTGAGGGAGGAAGTCACACTCACCACTTACATTTCAAGGGCAGGTGCTTCATCTAAGGTAGGTGTTAAAAGTCCCAAATTATGGTAGCTATTTACAAAAGGAACAAGAAAGAAAAGAAAGTAACAGAGAACACCTTGGGGAAATAGACTCACGTGAAAATTGAATTTCTGCCTAATAAACCATGTTCCTAATTTATCTGCCTCTCAGGATGTGGGCCCCTCTTGCTAACTAACCCATCTGGCTCCCCAGCAGGAAAGCCCGGGCCTGGGAGTCACGCTCAGAATGTATAAACTCTGCATCCTTTTCTTCCCCCACCCCTTTTCTACCTCCACCCTTCCGCCGCCCCTCCTCCTCTCCGCTGGACCCTGGAGCAGCTTGGGGGGGCCTGCCTTCTCGGCATCGGGATCTGGGTCATGGTGGACCCCACCGGGTTTCGGGAGATCGTGGCCGCTAACCCCCTCCTCTTCACGGGCGCCTACATCTTGCTGGCCATGGGGGCCCTGCTTTTCCTACTCGGTTTCCTGGGCTGCTGTGGAGCCATCCGGGAAAACAAATGTTTGCTACTCTTCGTAAGTACAAACCCCTCTGACCCCCATCCCTTCTGCCCATCCTGGATCCTCCCTGTTCAGGTGCTTGGGGGGCAAAAGAGAGTCACGGTGTAGTGGGAAGCAATCTGCGGTCAGAGACCCACAATCTAGGTGACTTCAGGGAAGAGATGTTGTCCTTTGTAGAGGCTGGATTGCCATGGATGCTACTGGGCCCCATGGCAGATGCCAGGAGGAGGATGAACTCCGCTCCCCCTCTTCCATCCCTCAGGTCGTGTGCCATTTGCTTTTAAGTCTGGGGTTCAAAGATGAACCAGCTTTAGACCCTTGTCTGGGTGATCCTGGCCCCGAGCTGAGCTAACTGGGCCAGCTGGAGCTTCGATCTGCAACTGTGGCCTGGGAGTCTGGTTCTATGTACCACCGGTCTTACAACAGGTCTCATCCTCTCCTTGCTTTGTCTATAAAATGAAGGGATTGGATTAAAGTCCCTTCTAGCTCTTAAAAAAAAAAAAACTCCATCTACCAATGCAGATGGGCACTGCCTTTGCAATTTATAGCCTTAGAGTTACCTAGAACATTGAGTGACTAGTCCAGTCACAAAGCCCTGTATGTAGCAAAAGAAGGAACCTATGATTTCTTGACTCAACTTTTAGCTCTCTGCCCACCAGGACCCATTGCCTCTTAGGGAAAACAAATGATTATCCCCATGTTGTAAGTGTAGTGATTTTCCCATGCCCCTGCATCTTCCTGGATACTCTTTCCACTATATTCCTCCTATTTCTTGATCAACAAGGACCCTGCAATAAAGAAAGCTGACTCACCGGGCTTGGAAGCAGAGAAATCTGGGGAGAGAGAGTCTCAGATGAATTTGATCAGGTGCCACTTCCGCAGCCCTTTGATGGATGTTGTTCTTAGCCTTGGTCTTTGAACCATTGGGGAAGAGAAAGTCGTTTTAGAGGCTAAGAGCTCATAAAACCTCTCTTGGCCGATGTCCTTCGAACATTTGCCAACATCTTAGCGGAGCGAACCTAGAACAATCCAGGGCATGCCCTCCCCAAGCTGGGTGAAATCAGAGCAGTGATACATCAAAGCTGAAGGGAGAGAGCCACGGGAGCCTCCTGGGATGTTCAGTCAGTGGCAGCAGAGGAGAAGGTTCAGGAGGTCTCCTGAACTCTCGGTCCCAACCGAGGAGCAAGACCAGTACTTTGGAAGGAGGAGGACGTCTGGGCAGGTGCAAGTGAGAGAAAAAGCATCGTTACTGGATAACGGTAAACTCAGGAAGGTCAGGAGGCGGCTCTCCTTCATTTTGCCCAGCCCTGGATCACAAAGCTATCAGAGGTACCCTTATCCTCGCTCTTAAGTGGACTTATCACTAGGACATCCCTGGAAAAGTACCAGAATCATAGAATGACAGAACTCTAGGGACCTCAGGAGGCATCTAGCCAGAGCCCCTTATGTTACAGATGAAGAAACTGAGGCCAAAAACAGAGAGGTGGCTTGCCCAGAATGATCCAGCTAGCTAATCTGGAACTTAGAACCCAGATCCCTTAACTTCCAGTCTTTCTACTACAGCATATTGCCTCTGGGTTATGGATAAAAACCTAAGCAGCTTACCCAGATTAGTGGAAAAAGCAATGTCTAAAAATCTCACCATCGATCCAGAATAACAATAAAAGCTCAGGGTTACATAATTCTATAATGTATTTGAAGTACTTAACAAAGGATCAGAGTATTAGATAGAGGTTTTCTAGTGCAATTTGTCTAAATTTGTCATACAAGTGGCAGAACCAGAATTTGAACACAGTACCAAATATAGCAAACTCCCACACTAGTGCTCATGCATTATCTCATTTGATTTTAGAACAATCCTGTGAAAGAGGTCCTGTTGTTATCCCCGTCTTATAGTTGGGGAAGTCGAGAAAGAGAAATTAAATCACTTCTCCAAGTTGACCCAACTGTCTGAGGTGGGATTTGGTGGATCTTCTGGATTCCATGTGAAGGTTCTTTCCCCCATACCGCACTGCTTCTGTCTTAGGACATCGGAGTATAGGTGTGACGTATGTTGATCCAGCTGTGGACAGTGCTGAGAACAGCTGGACTTGGCCAGCCCAGCAGCTGTTAGACCTCACAGCCAAATTTTCAGGGTCTAGACACTGTGATCAGACCAGAGGTGCAGGGACCGAAGCTGGAAGTGATTACTCTGGACGCCACAGCAGAATGACATCAACCTGAAACCCTCGAGGAACCAGAGCGTGCAGCCAAGACCCAGTGACTTAAGCCATCGGATGTCATGGCTAAAGACTCAGTGAGCCTCACGAGCTGTGGAAAGACAGCCGATAAATTTGTATTTTGAGGCTTTCTCTCCCATTTCTTGAAGAAAGGCTTTGAGTGCAGCCTTCAGAAACCTGTTCTAAAAGCATCTGAATTTTTATATTTAATCTTGCCTCAAAATGTTGCCTTGCTACACCAGGGGCATGAGCTTGTTAACAGTGAATTTTGGGGACACTTTATTCCTAATGCAGCTTGTATCCAAAATGAAGGGAGAAAAAACTGCTGGTTGCTAGGGGCAACCTCGGTGTCTTAGGGAAGTCATAGTCTACCAGTGTGAGACTCATATACCTGATGGGAGGGGGAAGAAGGAAGGTATCAACAGACAAAGAGAAAATTGATGGAGAGAGATGGCTGACTCTCCACCACATCATCCTGCTGCTTCCTAAGGACACCAGAGTATAGGTGCAACATATGTTGATCCAGCTGTGGACAGTGCTGAGAACAGCTGGACTTGGCCAGCCCAACAGCTGTTAGACCTCACAGCCAAGTTTTCAGAGTCTAGACACTCTATGGTCACACCAGAGGTGCGGGGACCAAAGCTGGAAGTGATTATTCTGGACGCCAGAGCAGAATGACATCAATCTGAAACCCTCGAGGAACCAGAGCGTGCAGCCGCCCTGACTCGGCTGCTTCTGAAACAAATCCTTCCAAAATATCATATTTAGAAGGACCTGAAAACCGCCTCCAAAGTATCTCTGATGAGTGATCATTCAGCTTTCACAGGGAGATGTCTCACAATGGGTGGGGGGAGAGAAATGGGTCCCCCAAGGCAAACCATTCTACTTTGGGATATTTCTAATTGTCAAGAAGTTGTTCCTTATGTGGACTTGAACCACTCCTTTTATAATATCCTATAGAAATTTAGATGGATTCAGAGTCAAGTCTGCTGTCCTATAATGTACTCCTTTTTAATTTGGGAGAAAATAAAGATATTTGCCTTTTTACTTTGGGATATTTCTAATTGTCAGGAAGTTGTTCTTACATGGACTTGAATTCTTCTTCCTTTCCTATTATAATATCCTGTAAAAGTTTAGATGGATTCAAAGTCAAGTCTACTATCCCATAATGTATTCCTTTTTTAATTTTTGGGAAAAAAAAGATATATACCTTTTTACTTTGGGATATTTCTGATTGTCAGGAAGTTGTTCCTTACATGGACTTGAACTCCTATTATAATATCCTGTAAAAGTTTAGATGGATTCAAAGTCAAGTCTACCATCCTATAATATATTCTTTTTTTAATTTTTGGGAAAATAAAGATTTTTGCCTTTCTACTTTGGGATATTTCTAATTGTCAGGAAGTTGTTCCTTACACGGACTTGAACTCTTCTTCCTTTTCTAGATGTTTTTACGAATCACTCCTTTTATAATATCCAATAGAAGTTTAGATGGATTCAAAGTCAAGTCTATCATCCTATAATGTACTCTTTTTTAATTTTAGAGAAAATAAAGATATTTGCCTTTCTCCAATCTTACACAGCTTCTATTCTCAACAGTCCTTCAAAGATCACTAACGTTAGGTCATTCATCACACCTGCCATCTCTGTCAGCATTCTGAGCTTGATGGCTGGAAATCCTAATAATTTAAAGTAGAATAGAGTGCTTTGGCTCAGGGGCAGTAGGTTCCCATTAAGATGGCGGGTGTTTTCCTATTGTCTCTTTATTATCCTGGATTTCGGTTTCCATTCATCATTTTGGTCGATCTCTGCTGGCCCAAAGTTCACACAACAAAGTGTGTGACTCGAAGTCAGAGGATTGGCATGAGCCTGACTTGCCAGTTTTGTAACATTTCTGGACCTCAGTTTCCTCACCTGTAAAATCAGCTGAGGTCGCACTCAAGAACGTCCCTTTCCTCTCTGTATTTTGGCCAAACAGTCAGCTCCCTGTGTAGGTGCCCAGTCTGTGCCAGCTGCTGCGCTAAACACTGGGGGTATCCGCAAGGAGCTCACTCCCAAGTCCAAGCAACCGTGCTCAGACGGCGGGTAAGTGGGAGAGAACCACAGAGGGAAAGCGATAAGCTGAAGGAGGGAGAGCAAGGTCTTTTAAAGGTGGGACTTTCCCTGAGATACAAAGGGGAGGAGGGAGCACCTTTCAGGAAAGGGGACAAGGGCTAGGTTTGTGTGCCTCAGTGTCTCCTTGCTCAGACTGCAGCCTTCCCGGGGCAGCTCACCTGGATTTCTTTCTCTTGTCTTTCCAGTTTTTCCTGTTCATCTTGTTAATATTCCTGGCAGAGCTCTCAGCAGCCATCCTGGCCTTCATTTTCAGAGAAAATGTAAGTACTGGGCAGTCCCCTCCATCCGCTCCTCCACCCTCCGCCTCTTCTATCCTTGGCTGAACACTCAGGGCATCATGGAGTAAGGAGACCTGGTTGGAGTTTCTTCTCTGGGTCTTCTCAGCTGTGTGACCTTTGGCAAATTAATCTGTCTGAGCCTCAAACTCCCACTCTATATAATGGGAATAATTCACAATCATAGAGCACCTTAAAGTTTGTAAAGCACGTTTCACACCATACACACAATTGCATTTAAGTCTTATAACCACTCTGGGAATTAGCCATTTCTTTTTTTCTTTTCAAGGAAGGAGGTGATCAAGGTTAAGTGACTTGTCCAGAATCACACACCTGATGAGTGTCAAATATCTGAGACAGGATTTGAAACCAACTCCAGGGCTGGTGCTCTTTCCTCTGTCACTTAACCTCCCCATCAGCTATTTTTGAAGTGTTTCTCAGAGAGGAAGATGCTGTAGATTTTGTAAAAGTCATACCTGAAGTCTCATGTGTGTGTGAGAGACAGACAGACAGAGGAGAACCGAGACAAAGTCAGAGAGAAAGAGGAGAGACAGTCAGAGAGAGAAGAAAGACAAAGAGAGAATAAGGAGGATGAGGATGATGGAAAGGAAGAGAGGAGAGAGAGACACAGAGACAGACACACACAGAGAGAAACAGTTGGCAAAGAACATTAATATGGTCATGACCAAAAAAAAAAGATTAAGAACCCTAAAAATACCTTTACTACAGATATTATTATCCCCATTTTGCAGATGAGGAAAATTAAACTCAGATTAAGTGACTTGCTCACTTAGTATCAGAGATAGAATTTGAACCTAAGCCTTCCTACTTTAGTCCAGCAATTTGTTCACTAACCAGACTCATCTGTGAACTATTTACCTCACTGGATTATTATGTAGAAAAAACTCACCAACCTACTTTGTAAACCTTAAGGTTCTCTAGAAATATGAGGGTTTTATTATAGCAATGAAATAAAAAATTTATCCCATTATTTTGGTCCAGATCTGTGATTCCATTAGTGTGAGGAATTCCCTATAAGGAAATGCCCTGCCCTCTACTGATGAAGACAGCAGCTATTCTGCAGTCTTTAAGCTAAGGAACTGCCCAGAGCATGGACGAATTGTCATTTTCCCAGGGTCACCCTAGGCAATGTGTGTCAGAGATGGGACAAGAATTCAGACCTTCCTGATTTCTAGGTCAACTCTGTGGTCACTATACCAGGCTACCTGTCATCCTCTATCAGCTTCCTCTAAAAGCAGATTCTGAAGAGTTAGGGCATCTAGGAGCTAGACAAGAAAAAAAAAGAATGAAAGAATGAAAGGAAGGAAGGAAGAAAGGAAAGAAATAAAGAAAGACAAGGAAGGAAGGAAGGAAGGGACGGAGGAAGGGAGGGAGGGAGGGAAGGGACGGGGAGGAAGGAAGGAGGGAAGGGATGGGGAGGAAGGAAGGAGGGGAAGGGATGGGGAGGAAGGAAGGAAGAAAGAGAAGGGGGAGGAAGGAAGGAAGAAAGAGAGAGAGAAAGAGAGAGAGAAAGAAAGGAAGGAAGAAAAATAAAGAGAGAAAGAAAGAAAGAGAGAGATAAAGAAAGGAAGGAAGAAAAAGAGAGAGAAGGAAGGAAGGAAGGAAGGAAGAAGGAAGGAAGGGACGGAGGGAGGGAGGGAGGGAGGGAAGGAGGGGAAGGGACGGGGAGGAAGGAAGGAGGGGAAGGGATGGGGAGGAAGGAAGGAGGGGAAGGGATGGGGAGGAAGGAAGGAAGAAAGAGAAGGGGGAGGAAGGAAGGAAGAAAGAGAGAGAGAAAGAGAGAGAGAAAGAAAGGAAGGAAGAAAAATAAAGAGAGAAAGAAAGAAAGAGAGAGATAAAGAAAGGAAGGAAGAAAAAGAGAGAAGGAAGGAAGAAAGAAAGAAAGAGAAGAGAAGAGAAAAGAAAGAAAGGAAGGAAGGAAAAAAGAGAAAGAGAAGAGAAAAGAAAGAGAGGAAGAAAGAAAGAAAAAGGAAGGGAGGGAGGGAGGGAGGAAGAGAAAGAAGGAAAGAAGAAAGAAAGAGAAAGGAAGAAAGAGAGAGAAAGAAGGAAAGAAAGGAGGGAGGGAGGGAAAGAAGAGAGGGTGAAGATAAAGGAAGGAAGAGAGGAAGGAAAGAAAAAGAGGGGGGAAAGAAGGGAGGGAAGGAAGGATGGATGGAAGGAGGGGAAGGAGGGAGGGAGGAAGGTCCAGGCAGTGGGAAGATTCCCTTTTCCTCCTCCCCACCGAAGTACTGAGTCTCTGAAGGCTGAGCGGACGTCCCCATCTGACAGCCATGGACGGCCATCTAGTGGGCAGTGAGGGGAGCAGGCACAAAAGCCGAGGGTTCGGCAGGGGCCCTTTCTCTGTCCCTGGTGCCTGGGTGAATGAAGACCAGGAGTAAGGTGCCCCTTGAAACCCGGGGGAGGCTGGCGACTGAAGGGAATGGCCGTGAGTCTTGCCCCCTCCCCAGGTTGACCCTTTCCCAGGGGTCCATGGAGCTGCCATGCTCAGGCAGTGCCACCTGCTGGCTAATTCAGGGACCAGCTCCTGAGGCAGACCCTGCGTAGAGCCAGGGAAATGGGGATTCCCAAGGAGAACTAGGCTGGGAAAAAAGGTGGGGGACATGAAAAATGAGCCAGCAAAGGGTTGGGGGCCATAGACCCCTTTGGCAGTTTGTTAAAAGCTATGGATTTCTGCTTGGATTTCTGCTGATTCTTAAGTGTATAAAATGCATAGAATTTCAGAGAACAAATTGTTGTGAAATCTTTATAAATTTTTTTAAAGTTCACAGACCCAAATTAAGAACTCTAGACTAGAGGAGAGTCTGGAGCCCTGAAGTTTTGCCCCTGGTTCTGGCTTCTCTACTGAATGCTCGTCCCAGTACAGTATGGCTCCATGGAAAGAATATTGGCTCACGATGGGGATCAAGGTTCAAATCCTGCCTCTAATACTTCTGCTTTGGCTAATTTTGGACAAGGCACTCAGTCTCCTTGAGCCTCAGTTTCCTCATCTGCAAAATGGGGGGATTAGAACTTGGTGGTCCCTTCCAAGCTCTAAATGTGAGCTTCACCTCATGTTTGTGAACATGGCTGATCGGTGCCTCCAAAGCAGTCATTTCTTCCATTGTGTTGTAGGAAGAATTCTGGGATTTCAGGCAGGAATCTGAGTTCAAATCTTCTCTCATATTTTTATACACATTTTATATACTCACACATACAGAGAGAGAGAGAGAGAGAGAGAGAGAGAGAGAGAGAGAAGGAAGGAAGGAAGGAAGGAAGGAAGGAAGGAAGGAAGGAAGGAAGGAAGGAAGGAAGGAAGGAAGGAAGGAAGGAAGGAAGGAAGGAGGAAGGAAGGAAGGAAGGAAGGAAGGAAGGAAGGAAGGAAGGAAGGAAGGAAGGAAGGAGGAAGGAAGGAAGAAGGAAGGAAGGAAGGAAGGAAGGAAGGAAGGAAGGAAGGAAGGAAGGAAGGAAGGAAGGAAGGAAGGAAGGAAGGAAGGAAGGAAGGAAGGAAGGAAGGAAGGAAGGAGGAAGGAAGGAAGGAAGGAAGGAAGGAAGGAAGGAAGGAAGGAGGGAGGGAGGGAGGGAGGAAGGAAGGAAGGAAATAGGGAGGGAGGGAAGGAAGGAAGGAAGAAAATAAGAAAATTATTAGAGTCTGGAACTGTGTAACTTTTGCTGGAACTCCCAGCAAGGAAACTCCCCCTCATTGTAGAATTGCAGCTTTTCTCTGACTTTACTCTTTTTTTTTTTTAAATTTTTATTTAATAATTACTTTATATTGACACTCGTTTCTGTTCCAATTTTTTTTCCCTCCCTCCCTCCACCCCCTCCCCTAGATGGCAAGCAGTCCTTTATATGTTGGATATGTTGCAGTATATCCTAGATACAATATATGTTTGCAGAACCGAACAGTTCTCTTGTTGCGTAGGGAGAATTGGATTCAGAAGGTATAAATAACCCGGGAAGAAAAACAAAAATGCAGATAGTTCACATTCGTTTCCCAGTGTTCGTTCTTTGGGTGTAGCTGCTTTTGTCCGTCATTTATCAATTGAAACTCAGATCTCTTTGTCAAAGAAATCCCCTTCCATCAAAATATGTCCTCATACAATATCGTTGTCGAAGTGTATAATGATCTCCTGGTTCTGCTCATTTCACTTAGCAAGATACACTCAGAAACACTAAGAGGTCAAGAGACAACCTGTGGTCACTTAACCAGCAGGTTCCAGGGGCAGCATTTGACCCCTCCTCTTCCCAACTGCCCAGCTGGCTCTCTAGCCATCATCTTCTCTCACCATGGTTATTCCCAGCAATAGTGACTCAGGTTTCTCCAACATTTTAAGAATCCACAAGATTTCAGATGTGGAAGGATCCGGGAAGATTTCCATTCCCCAGGACAGTACCTGGCACATAGTAAGCCCTTTAAAAATGAGGTTCCCTTCCTTCTTCTCTAGTCCTGTAACTGACAGAAATCAACTTTTCAATGTCCATAATAAATAATCACATTTTTCCCTTCCAAGACTTTATTCAAGAGGAAACTCCCCACTTTCCTAGGCAGCTCAATCTACTTTAAGATGACTGTAAATTATTAGGAGGTTTTCCCTGCTTTTGAGAGAGAGTGTGTATTATAGGAGACAGTGAGCCATCCTCAGAGCTTGGAATACCCAAGTTCAAGCCCTGGTTCTGTCACAGAATGACATTGTCACTGGGAAGATCACAACCTCTAAATACAGGGCACCTCTCTATAAGTATAGGCTGCAAAGCAAGTGGAAACCTGTATTGGTGGAGAGAGTGTCCTTATTTGGGAGTTCCCTATATTGGCTACTTCACACAAGCAGTAATTCTCCCTATTATTGTTCTGTTGAACTACAATCCCTGACTCTATATAATTCACATTTCTGGAGATCATTCCTGATTCTGTCCCCCAAGGCCAAATAGAATAAATCTAATCCCTCTTTCATGTGACAGACTTAAAATAATTGATTTATTATCTCAAATGTGCCAGATGCTGGGGACACAAATACAAGGGGAAATCAGTATCTGATCATCAAGGAGCTTATGCTCCATGGTATCCAAAGACTAGGACAAAGCCACAAATTCTAAGGTTTATATCGATTGAAAGATATTTGAAAACATTTGTGTGCCTGTGGAAGGAAGGAAGAAGGGAAGGAAGGAAGGAGGGAGGGAAGGAAGAAAGAAGGAAGGAAGGAAGGAGGGAAGGAAAAAAGGAAGGAAGGGAGGGAGGAAGGAAGGAAGGCAAGAAGGAAGGAGGGAAGGAAAGAAGGAAGGAAGGAAGCAAGGAAGGAAGGGAGGGAGAGAGGGAGGAAGGAAAGAAGGAAGGAAGGGAGGGAGGAAGAAAAGGAGACACAGATTTACTGTCCTTAACTTAGCATATCCTTTAAGTCTTTCGGCTTGCTGGCCCCTGCCAAAGCTTATGTCCCCCAGCCAAGCCCCCAGTACTCTAGGATCACCTCAATATCATGATAAAGCACCAGAATTGGAGTCTCATAAAGAAAGACAGCAGCTTTACGTGACAGGTACATTAGTGAGCAAAGTACAGATAACATACAGACACTGTGCCCTGTGAGATCCCAGAGGAGAAAGGAAATCTCACTGGATTTCTCTGGGCATCTCCTACTCCTAATAAAGCTCTTCTGAATCCTGGCTCCTTTCAGACCTGGGGATCCTGGAGATGGGCTTGACTCCACAAAAGAGGAACCCTGACACCTTTGAGCACACCTTTGATATTTCCTGGTTATGTGATCTTGGGTCAGTCATTTAACCCACTCAGGGCTCAGTTTCCTTATCTATAAAATAAGACAGTTGTGCTGCATGACCTCTTAAGTCTCTTCCAGATTTAAAACAATGATCTTATGAGGCCTGGAGTAGCAATATCCAAAATGTTCATCTTAGAAAGAGATCCAAAAAGCCTTAGCCCAGTCTCTCAGATTCTCTTGAATATAAATTTTTTAAGAGCAGACATTTTTGTTTCCATATCCCCAGTGCCTAGCAGAGTGACTGGCAAGCAGTAGGTGCTTAATAATGCATATTGGACTATTGAATTGATCAGTCCTGTTGCCCAGAGGAGCAGAGATTTCCTGTCTTAGTGTCTACCTGTGCTTGAGATGAAGAGAGGTAGAAGACAGGAAAAAATCATCTCTAAGGCACAATGAGGATGTTGACTATGGGTCTGGGGTCTTCATGTCCTGTTCTCCTTCTTGCATTTCTCAGCTAACAAGAGAGTTCTTCACCAAGGAGCTGACAAAGCATTATCAGGGAAGCAACGAGACAGACGTCTTCTCTGTGACCTGGAATTCAGTCATGATCACGGTGAGTCTCCTAGAAAGATACGGGTGCATCCGCAGTGACGTGAACCTCACTGGATTTCTCTGGTATCTCCTACTCCTAATAAAATTTTGCAGATTGTCTTCAAGCCGATGGTATCAAACTCAAATAGAAATAGTTTTATGAATGTTGAATATTGACTTAGAAAGCCACATACCAACATCACCTAGCTTGTATTCTATTTTTATTTATTTTGTTAAACATTTCCCAATTTCACTGTAATCTGGTTGGCCTTCATTGGACAGTTTGCTGGGCTTGTGGCCAATGAGTTTGCTACCTCTGTGCTAAACCATGGATTTGTCTTCCTAGCTTTTCCTCATAAGCTCCAATTTCATTTTTTATCTCCTTTTTAAATTCTTTCTTTATTTCTACTAGTTGGCACTCCATCTCGATGTCTTGTGGGGTTGGTTCCTTCTTTTTTCTTACTTTATATTTGTAATTAGCATGAAATTATTTTCATCTCCTAGAATTTCTTCTTAGGGTCCTCTTAATCCACAGTATGTCTTTATTTTATTCTTGTTTCATCATTTCCCCAGTCTCTTCCCTTGGGGTAATTGTTGTAGGGCTTCAAACCCCACCCTACCCATGTCCGTCACCCATGCTGTTTTTTCCTATCTTCTTCCATAGTTGCTTACATTAGAGTCTGAACAAGGCATTTATGTCTCAGTTTCCTCTTCTTTAAAATGGGGATAATAATATCACCCGGCCCTCAGGGTTATGGCGAGGATCAAATGAAATAATATTTGTATAGAGCTTTGCAAACCTTCAAGCACTATCTAAATTCAAACTATTATTATTAGCTGAGCTGGAAAGGACCTAAGAAGTCTCCAAGTATAATACCTTCAGTTTCCAAAGGAAGAAACTAAAGTCCAGAGAAATTAAGTGAAATGCAACCTGAACAATGAGATAAGGAACAAAGCCCCTGATCTCAGACATGTAAGACCATGTGTATTCTCTCGGAGTTAGTTCTTAAATGACAACCCTGAGAAATGCCAATTTTTGTGTTTTAATCCTTCAATTTATTCCCTAAATCAGAAAAAAAATTCGTGAACTTGAGAGTCAGTCGGATTCTCAGAAATCATCTCATCTAGTCCTTTCATTTTACAGAGAAGGAAACTGAGGCACAAAGAAGCGAAAAGTTTTACTCAAAATCACACAGGTAGTATAAGTAAATAGCCAGGCCAGAATTTGAACTCAGGTCTTAAAACTCCAATCTCTTTCATGACTTATTACTCTCTCCCTTGATAGTTGGAAGAGTTTGATGACAGTTGCCATTTAATAAATGTTGGGTGCTTTGTTGTTCCCATTCTTCAGCCTCCATTAAGTAAACTATCTCCTTGTTCTCTGTGTTTTTAGTTTGGCTGCTGTGGGGTCAATGGACCCGAAGATTTTAAGTCTGCCCCAGTTTACCGCTTTCTGAACTTCAATGGGGATGAGGTTCCAGAGGCATGCTGCCGAAGAGAACCCCAAAGTCGGGACGGCGTTCTGGTCAACAGGGAGGAGTGCCTCTTGGGAAGAGATCGCTCTTTGAACAAACAGGTAGAGGAAATGGGTTCTCTGGGCTGGGAATAGTGGGAGGCGGAGGGAGGGGCTGCCCAAGAGGGGCAGGACCGGATTTCTTTAAGTTCATGGAAACTGGGAATTTTGAAGGGATGATAAGGTAAGACTATAGTCCCAATATAGAAGCATGCATACAGACATCCAGTGCAGATGCTGAATGGCTGCAGAGGCTCCAGTTTATAAAGGGGTGCAAGGAGGGAGACTGGAGATTCCGGGGTGCATGAAACCTATAATGAACATGAAATTTCTCTTAGGGAAATCACACCCGCTTGATCACAGCACCCAGAATTTCAGAGGTAATCGAAACCTCCAACGTTGGGGGCCATCTAGCCTAACCTGGAACTGAATAAACAATAATTAGATAAGGAACAAAGCTTTTCACCTCAGACTTGGAGGATCGTGGCTGATTCCCTTGTTCTCCACCGAGCAAATGAAGAGCTGTCCCCAGGGGTAAACATTCTTGCACATAAGAACCAGTGGATTTAAACAATATCCTTGAAAATTTAAATTTTCAAAGAATCAGAACCTTAGAGTTGGAGGGGATTCTGGGAACTCACGACCTGAACGAGGACCTTTTGGACTCCTGGTCTTGCACTTGGGAACACCTGAGTTTGAATCTTTGAATCTTGCTAGCTTTGTGACTTATCAATTAGGACAGTTTAATTCTTCCAGCCTCTGTTTCTTTATGAGGATTTAAAAATAGTTCATGGATTAATTAGGATTAATTAGGAATAGGATTAATTAATTAGGAATTAAAAGGGAAGGGCTCTTGTCTTTTTACTGGTTGAGACATGTCTGACTCTTGTTAGCAATCTAGTTCAACTCATATGTGAAAAGGAATTCTTTCTTAAAAGAAAGCAGTTATCCAGCCTTTCCTTGAAGGCTCCAATAAAGGGGAACCATCAGCTCTCAGGAAAGCCCGTTCCATTTTGGGATCATCTAACAGAATAGTGGAGCTGACAGGGACCGTGCGAACTGGAAGGGACCGTCGAGGCCTTCTAGGTTAGGGGCTTAAACAGTGGTCTCTGGACAGATTTCAAGAGATTCACAAACAAAGCATCTTTATTTTCATTAATCTCAAATGAAAGTTAGTTTGCCTTCAATTATTTAAAAAGCTTTGTTTCCAGAAAGGGTCTACAGGCTACCCCAGACTGAAGACAGACTCTCACTCTCTCTCTGTCTCTCTCTTCCTTCCTCCCTCTTTCTCTCTCTCTCTCTCTGAGTCTCTCTGTTTCTCTCTCTCTCTGAGTCTGTCTCTCTCTCTCTCTCTCTCTCTCTCTCTCTCTCTCTCTCTCTCTCTCTCTTCATGACTCAACCTGAACCCCTCTTGTTTGCTGATAGGAAACAAAAACTAAGGGAGGAAAAGGTCACAGGGAGAGAAAGGGCAGTCAGGATTCAAACCCAGGGTTTCTGGGTTCAAAGCCAATGCTGCTGTGGTCATTTCTTCTCAGCCTGCCCAGCCCTTCTGACAGCTGAGCCCTGAGCTCTGTGGGACAAACTGCATTGCTCCAGGACCTGGCACTGAGGCCGGACCAGCTGGGCATTTCTAAACAAAACAGAAAACCAGGGGATTTCTAGTCTTCATTTAGAAACCGGCTCTATATGATTTTTTTCTTCCTCACCACCCACATCAATGCTACCCCTCTAGCTTGTTTTGGTTTTAATTGTTATGATGTTTTTTCTCTTTCTCTGTCTGTTGGTCTCTCATTCCCTCCCTTCCTCCCTTGCTCCTCTCTTTCTCTTTCTCCCTCCCTCCTTTTCTCCCTCCCTCTTTCTCTCTCTCTCTTTCTCTTTCTTCCTCCCTCCTTCCTTTTCTCCCTCTCTTCTCTCTCTCTTCCTCTCTCTGTCTCTGTCTCCCTCCCTCCCTCCTTCTCTTTCTCTCTCTCTCTCTGAGTCTGTGTGTGTGTGTGTTTCTCTCTCTCTCTGAGTCTCTCTGTTTCTCTGTCTCTCTGTCTCTATTTTTATCTCTCTCCATCTCTGTCTCTGTCTCTTTCTCTGTCTCTGGCTCTCTGTCTCTCTCTCCTTCCCTCCCTCCCTCCCTCCTTCTCTCTCTCTCTGAGTCTGTTTCTCTGTCTCTGAGTCTCTGTGTATCTCTCTCTCTTTTTCTCTTTATTTCTTTCTCTCTGAGTCTCTCTGTTTCTTTGTCTCTATAAGTCTCTCTCTCTCTCTGTCTCTCTCTATCTTTATCTCTCTCCATCTCTGTCTCTCGGTCTCTGTCTCTCTCTGTCTTTCTGTCTCTGTCTCTCTGTCTGTTTCTCTGTCTCTGTCTCTGTCTCTCTCTCTGTCTCTCTGTGTCTCTCTCTCTTTGTCTTTCTCTGTCTCTCTTTCTCCTTCCCTCTCTCCCTCTTTCTCTCTTTCTCTCTTTCTCTCTCTCTCCCTCTCCCTCTCCCTCTCCCTCTCTCTGTATGTCTGTCTCTGCTTTTCCCTCTTCCCCCTCCTCTTCCTCAGTTGAGTTAATCCGGGGAAACCCTTTGCAGCCCTTGATGAGCTCTATAAAACACAGTTAAAGAAGTTCCCAGAGATCCTTAATCCAACGTTCATTTTACAGTTGAGGAAGGCAGACGGCCAGAGAGGAAGGGACTTGTTCAATGTCACCTTGACTCACTGAATCTGAACGCAAGTCTTTGGACACCCAGATCTAGAGCTCTTTCCATAGAAAGCTCTAATGTCCCTTCGAAATCTAGAACTTAAGACCCCAAGGGGGGATTCTGAGCCTGCTCCGCCCTTTCCATCTTCCCCTTCTTTTCCTTCTCTCTCCACCCCCAGCCTAGCTCCAGCCTCTACATTTAGCTAGCCCAGAAATTACCAGCCCCTTTGTGTTCCTCCAGAAAAAATAGAAGATTATTGTTTTTCTTTTTCAGTCACTCTGGGGGTTAGATTGCCAAAGCACTAAAAAGGGCCACACCCTTCTAACCAGATGTATTGGAAAAGATTTGGGAGTTGGGGGAGGGATCTTGGAGAGAAGACAAAGCTGGGGGTGGGGACTCAGCAGCTGGAGAACAGCTGGTCTACCCCGCTCCCTACTGGCCAGGGTCACCCCGCAGCCAACTGTGGCTAAAGCCCAGCTCGGTCTTGTCTGCAGAGGGGCCAGTTAGTCCAGGTCTTGTTGGGGGGTCTGAGTATCTGGTCTAGCTTTCCCTGCCCATTAGACTGCGCCACCCCGAGCTTTGGGGACCCCTTATGTCACTCTCCACCGCTGCCTTGGTTAGGGGGGTCGCATCTCAGTCAATCAATGAGCATTTATTAATTAAACAGCTACTGTGTGCCAGGCCCCAGGGATGCAGATAAAAGGGCAAAGCTCGGTCCCTGCCCTCAAGGAGCTTAAATTTAGCAGAAGAGACAAAGGCAAACAGCCACACACAAATAAGCTCTGTATAGGAGAGACTGGGAAAGTTCTCGGAGGGAAGGCGCTAGGATGGAGAGACTGGGAAGGGAAGTCGAGAACAGAGTCGAGATGAAGGGGAGATGCTCTTGCCAAGCAAGGAGGTCAGGTAGTGGATCTCTGGAGTAAGGAGGCAGCGGGTACTGCCGGCCTTCAGGGAAGGGCACCCGGCTCTCCTCATTGACAGCTGCTGCTCATCGGCTTCTTTAACAAGCCTGGCCCTTCCAGTAGAAGGGCGGCTGTCTGAGACTTCAGAAGGCCATTTTCATCCAAAGAGCCGAGACGGGGGAGGCTTCTCAACATCCCAGGAGTTGACCCTGGGGATTCTGGCTGCTTATTTCTCCTAGGTGTCTGTGTTTGGGCTCCCTTCCCCCCACCTCGCCTTAGTCGGTACCCAGAATGGCCTGTAAGTTAGGTGTCCGAAAGATGCCCAAGCTCTCCGACAGCACCCATTCAACTTCTGGGCTTTGTGTCCAAGTATTAGTGACAGTGTCCTCCTCACACACCCCTTCTAGACCCTCTCCTGCTCTCTAAACTGGGTCTCTATCGAGTGATCACATGCCCTTCTTAGCCCTACCCTCATCCCCCGAGTCCCGGCAGTGTACGCCCAGCTCCACGCGCTCTAAGGTAGAGACTCTGAATGGAGGGTCTGAGGTTGTGGTCATGGCGGGTCTGGCACCATTAGATTGTAACAAAAAACTTGAAGGACCAGCAGAGGGGTCGGAGCCAGTCCCCTCATTTTGCAGCTGAAGTAAGGTGAGATGGAATAATTTGCCCAGGGTTGCATAGATGCTTGGTGTTTGAGGTGGGATTTGAAGTCAGTTCAGTACCCTACTCACCAAGCCACACTGACAGCTACGTAACCCAATGGGTGGAGCCCAAAGAACCCAAAGATCTGAGTTCAAATATAGCTTCAGATACTTCCTAACTGTGTGACGCTGGCAAGTCACTTACTCTGCCTCAGTTTCCCCATCTGTAAAATATTATAACTATCAGATGAGATATTTGTAAAGCACTTTATACAGTGATACGCCTAATCTATTGGATAGCAGGTGCTTATTATGTTGCCTTCCTCCCCAACCTTATCCTGGGTATCAGGTTATCAAAACTAATAGGAAGGTTTTGCTGACTGCAAGAGACTCAATTTCTTCAGCTGTAAAATTAAAGATTTCAAGTAAATCACCTCCAAGATCTCTCTCTCTCTCTCTCTCTCTCTCTCTCTCTCTCTCTCTCTCTCTGTCTCTCTCTCTCTGTCTCTGTCTCTGTCTCTTTCTCTCTCTGTGTCTCTCTCTCCTCTTCTCTCTCTCTCTGTCTCTGTGTGTGTGTGTCTCTCTCTCTGTCTCTCTGTCTCTGTCTCTGTCTCTGTCTCTCTCTCTCTCTCTGTGTGTGTGTCTGTCTCTGTCTCTCTCCTTCTCTCTGTCTCTCTCTCTCTCCTTCTCTCTCTCTCTCTTTCTCTCTCTCTCTCTCTCTCTCTCTCTCTCTCTCTCTCTCTCTCTCTCTCTCTCCCCCCCCACAACTAACAGTCATTTTCTTTAGTACTTTACAATTCATAATGCAAGTATGACTCCCATTTTTTAGAAATGGCTTGCCCAGGATAGCACAGCTAGTAAGTGACAAAGCTGGGACCCGAACCTAGTAATTCTGATGCCCAAACTAGTCTTCTTTCCACCATGCCATACTGAGGTAGCCAGAAGCAAACGGAGCATAGTAGAGAGGATTCTAGATGTGGGCTCAATAGCTCTGGACCCCAGAACCAGGAGCTAGTTGTGAACTTGTGCAAGTCACTTTACTCCAAGTCATTGTAAAACGGGGATTATTTTGGGAGTCCTTGCAAGGAAAGAGTTTAACAATTTTAAATCATTCTAGAAGTGGAAACTATAATTACTAGAACAGCCTTGGACCTTCCAGTGCCCACAGAGAGAACATGAGCTGGGTGGCTAGCAGAGAAGGAAAGCCTTTTTGGTAAAAGATGGGGAACAGAGTTCGCCATGTGTGGCTCTAGCTTACCACCCAGAGCTGGACAGGAGCCACGAACGTGGGTGGGAACTCAGGAATAGAACAGGACAGTGGGAAAGCAGCTGGCCACATAGACGGGGGCAACCCCACACCGAGATGTTGCTAGAGCCCAGCTTAGTCTCGTCTGCACTGGATAACACACCAGCTCTAGAAATTCGAGCACCCCGGGGACTGGCAGCCCCAGGGCCCATCTCTGCCCGTCTAACCACAGCTGGCGGTCACCAGCAAAGGCAGGCTCATTGCTCCTCCTGTCTGCGTGTGGCCCCAGAACCCCAGGTGGCTTTGCTGTTGATAAGGAGACAAAGAGGAGAAGGGGGTTCCTTTTTTGTTTGTTTTAACTGAGTGTCCCTCGGTTCACACGCTGATACTCGAGTTAATTTCGTGGATAGGAAGTGCACTATTACCTGGGCCATTTGGCAAAAAAGGCCCAGAAAATGTGGGGAATGAAAGAATAAACCGCTTTTCTAAAGACGTGTATGTGTGCACATCTGCAGGAAATCACATGAATTCTACTAGGAATCAATGTAAAGTCTTGTAGTTGGACCCAAAAAAATCAACTTCCCAAAGGCAGGCAGCTTTATGGGCAATATTGGCTGGCGACTGGGCATCTGTCTTTAGTGAGGCTCTCCAGTCTACAGAGTTTCTTGGTCTGGGATCATGTTCTTCGATGAAAAACAGAGGCTTCTGGGACTGTGGCCGACCTCACTCTGCTGTCTTTTCCTTCCAGGGCTGTTACACTGTGATCCTCAATTCCTTTGAGACATATGTATATCTTGCTGGAGCACTTGCCATTGGAGTGTTGGCTATTGAGGTAAGTGATATCCCAATTTGCCCTTCTATCCAGGTGGAGCTCAACAGGAGCTTTGTCCTTCCTCCCCTCATAATTTCCTTCCCCAAGACCCTGTTGTATCCATCCTGTGCTTCCCACCAGAAGCAAGGTGGAAGGACTAAATGGCACCTAACTGGTATAGCCCCATCCCTCCCTCCAGGGGCAAGGTGGAAGGGCTAAGTGCTAATTCATCTCCCTCCATTGCCCAGCCACCCCTTATTATCAAGGACACATTGGAAAGGTAGCTTCCCAGAATGAGCGTTGCAGCCTGTGTCCGAGAAATGCAGCATTGCCCTCTGGGAAGGAGAATGGTCCATATGGGGCGTGACCCAAAGTCATAGGACATTGCTGATCCCCCTCATCCAAGCTTTGATGGCCTGACTGGTAGAGAGGGCCACCAAAAAAAAAAAAAAAACCAACAGATTATGCCACAGAAAAAGAGCCAGTTACTCTCAGGTTGAGCCCCTGAGACACTCCTCTCTCTAGGTCCCCAGGATCCCAGTGTCCTCTGGGATAGCGGTTACCACCAGCCCTCAGTTGGCCTGAGGGATTCCTCCAGACCCTCCTGACCTAGAAATAAACAAAAGCTTTCTTCCCTTTATTCACTACAAAATCATAACTTGTCTGGATCTCAGTTCCCAGGATGGAGGAAACAGCGCTCAATTTGAAGTTTATAAGAGTCCAGTGACTCTGCTACTTGTCCCCTGTATAATTCTACGTAAATCCTTCCTCCTCCAAGCCTCGGTTCCTTTATCTGTACAATAAGAGGATGGCCCAAACCTCTGAGATCCCTTTCAGTTTTAGCGCCAGAATTCTTCCATCCTAAAATATCTCCCAGGATTTTTGTAGAAAGGGAGGCAGATGGAGGCCGTCACCGCATTATTATCTCCCGCTTCCCCTTTTTCTGATGGAGCTAGTAATGGTTGTTATTGATATAATAATCATTATTCATCATATTATCAACTCACTTTTCTATAGAGCCTGAAGGGTGACATTATCTCCCTCTTCTCATCTTTCTGATAGTTAATAATGGCTGTTATTGATATAATAATCATTATTAATCATAATATCAACTCATATTTCTACAGAGCCTTAAGACTTACAAAAGCACTTTCTTTCCAACGCCCCTGAGAGAGGTTGCTGTATAGAACTGACAGGGCTGCAGAACAGGAAAATATTTCCTTGTAATTATAATTTGGCTTCATCAATTGACAGACGTGGCTGACTGAAATCACCGCGGCCCTTATTACCATTTCTCTTTTCTACCCAGGATAAGGAAATAGTTATCATAATGGTCTTTAATGTGGACTTTAAGGTTTACAAAGTGCTTACCTTACCCTGGCCCGACAAAGTAGAATAATATCATTATCCCCATTTCACAGGTAAATTAATCAAGTTTCAGAGGTTATGTGTCAGTCACTGTCCGAGCCGGGATTCTGACCTGAGTCCCTTTCTCCCCAAGCCCGGTGTGTTTCCCTCTGCCTGTACTTGAGACTGGGATTCTCCCTCCGGCTTGGGCCAGCCGACATTGGCTTGCCATTGCTCCTGTTGAATCTGTTTCCAGGAGGTTTCTGTGACTCTTGCCCTGAACATTTTCTTCTCATCCTTACCCCATGTTGATGCTTGGAGCATTAGAACATTGAATATATTGTTCCACCATAGGAAAAGTTATTCTGTTAACTAGTTCTACATTCTGCCCTTGCTCTTGACTAGCTAGGGAAGCCCCCGGCCAAAGGGTCAAATATCCCCCTCAAAAGGGCCAAGGGAATCTGGCCTGTGTGTAACGTCATCTGTGGGCTGACGTCTCTGTCAGTGGCACTACCTCCCTCGCTTTCTTGCCTTGGAGATAAAAGGAGCCACAAATCACCGCAGAGCTATTGTGTTGGTACAGCCCAAAGATCCCGAGTTCCTTCCCTCTCCCTTTTGCTTCTCTCTCTACTTGTTAGCCTGGGAGGCAAGGGAAAGAGCCCCAGGTCACTGCAGAGCTATTATCTTGCTAGGTCCAAAGGCCCAGGGGAGCCACAGCCAGGCAGAACAAATAACAAAAGTCCTGATACCTAACCTTCTTCTGGCCACTCCCTATGGATTCTCCATCTTTTCAGGAAATGAAAGCATGGGACTATTTGTGCCAATTTATTACAATTTCTTTTTACTTTTTTTCTGACACAATTGGGGTTAAGTGATTTGCCCAGGGTCACACAGCCAGGAAGTGTTAAGTGTCTGAGACCAGATTTGAACTCAGGTTCTCCTAAGGGTTGGTGCTCTCAATTTCTTTTTAATCAAGAAACATCTTCCAGGATTTTTAGGACAGAGGGTGCCCGATCTCCTAAGCAGTCAGATTTAGTGGGCAGTATCGGGACAATGTCCAGCCTACATTTCCAAGTTGTGACTTGACAAGGTTCCCCCAAATCTGGCCTTAGTAAGGCAATCAGCCAGCTTCCACTGCCCCAAAGCTCCCTTCCTCCGTGAGCACAACCAGGGCTTGAGGATGCTGGAGACCTGGAGCAGCTCCCCTATTCCACTCCTTCTGGGAAGAGATCTCTTGGTCAGCGTAGTGCCCAGAGGTGAGAGCAGCACAGAATCAGGGGACCGCACAGCTAGAACATCCAGTGCGATGTCCTCATTTTACAGGTGAGGAAACCGAAACTCAGGGACCTCCAGTGACTTGTACAAGGTCCCCCAGACAGTGAATGTCAGAGGCAGGATCCGAACCGCTTCCTCTCCCAGAGAGCAGCTTGGCCCCTAGCAAAGTATGGCAGTCGAGAAATTCTCCTTCCAGTCCGTCCCACTCAGTCCACTTTCACAGACATTTATTAAGGACCTCACTGTGCGAGCCTGGGGACGAGTATGGGGACACAGACATAGGAGGAGAGCCTTTCTGCTCCCGGGAAGTTCGCACTCTGCTGGGGTCGGGCCTGGGGGGGCGTTTCCAACAGTACAAAATTAGGAGTGGGGGATACAAAGGGGAGAACCCGAAAGCTCTTCCTCCGCTGTGCTTCGAGGCGGCTCCGGGCTCCAGCTTAGCAGCCGCCAAAGCCTGACTCGTCTCCCGCTTTCTTTCTGCAGCTGTTTGCCATGATCTTTGCCATGTGCCTCTTCCGAGGGATCCAGTAAAGAGGGTCCCACCCCTCCCATTCCAGGCGATTGCTACCCCTGCCCCACCTCCTCCCCTCCCCGCAGACCCCGCCCCGCCTGCCTGCCCGATGCGGACAAAGAAAGCTGGCAGGGGGCGGGTGGCGGGGAAGGTGAGAAGGACGAGGGCAGTAAATAACTATATTTTTTAACAAGAAGAAATGAAGAAAGGAAAAAAAAGATTGTTGTAACATATACTTGGCCAAGGAGAAAGCCCAGAATCGGAGGTGCCGTGCACTGGACGTGAGCGCCGGGCTTCTCCCTGCGGGCAGCTGCCCAGGGACCGGAGCCAGCCGGGCGTGGATTGCACTAAAGACCAAAGGAGCATTGGCAGTGGAGTGACGGGGAGGCGACTCCCAGCGTCCCCTCTCCTTGTACAGCTCAACCCCACAACCGCCCCTCAGCCACCATGTTCGACCAGACCAAGCGACGGCAGGAAAGTTTCGGAACGCAGGAGACAGCAAGAGGGAGACTGAGAAAGGGAAACAGAAAGAGAGGGAAACTGAGTAGCCCAGCAAAAAGACTGCCCTTCTGGGGAGAGGACTAAAAAACAAAAATAGGCAATTTTGGGAAATATTCTGTTATTGGGGAAAACTTGGGTTCGATTTGCAACTCCCCTGGGGAAGCGAGCTTAAGTGGGCAGCTGAGGGGAGGGACAGAAGGGGAGGGGTGTGTCCTAAGGGAAGATTTTTGAGGATGTTTGGATGAAGAAAATTAGGGTCACTCTCTGTTCCCTTTAAGAAGTGCCCTGGGTTAATTATCACCACCTTCCCTCTGGCCACCTCATCACCCCTTCTCTCACATACGGGGGCTCAAGGGTCTGGAGCTGGAGACCAACTCGTGCTGATGATGCTCTGGACCACTGTGTGCTTTGCCCAAGACGCCATCTGCCTGCTCTGTCTCACCCGTTCTGGCTGTATCCCCCATCTCCCTTCTCGGGGACTATAAGGGAGAGTAGCCAGCCAACCAGGTCCCTGAGGACACTTTGCAGACATAAGTTCTCCTTCAGTTCTCCTTCCGCTGGTCAGGCCCCCACATCAACCTTGCCCTTGGAAAGGGGGTGAAATCAGGGGTATTCTTCCCCTTCTCACCTCCTCCCTCCAGAGCTAAAACTTGGGTAAGAGTCAGAGTGGGGAGTTTAGAAGCGCCCGTCACCTTCCTGGGGGCAGACGCTGATCTATCCGCCCCTCCTGTGGTGGCAGGGGTCTCAGCTCTGGCCCTAGCAGCAACAGCAGCGGGCTTTTTTAGCCTTCAGAAGTCCAGCAAGGCTGAAATCTCAAGGGAGCGCGTCCATCGCCCCTCCTGCTGTGGGTGAATATGTGCACTGGGGCTGCCTGCCTCCTGTGGTCTCCCTCCTTCCTGTGGACTGCCCATTCTCCTGCCCTCCTCCCGCTAAGGCTAGGGAAAAAGGCCGTGCCCACGTGAAGTACCCAGGGTCCCATAGGCACCTCCCCAGGCCCAGAAGTGAAAATAAATCCCTCCTCATTCAGCTTCCTGGCCCTTCTTTCCCCAGTAGGGTTCCCCCAGAAAAAGGAATAACTGAAAGCCTTTTTTGAGGAAACAGGGAGAGAGACCCTCCAGAATGAGCCAGGACAGTTCCTCCTTCAGGAGCACAGAGTGAAGAATATCTAGATCAAATCCATCATGGGGCAAATGGAAGGCTCTTCTCTCCACCCAGCTTTTCCCAATCATCCAGTCCTGTCAAAAGGGGGGGTGGGACACTTAATCCCAACCTACGCTGCCAATTTTGTTAGGAACCAGTGCCCCTTTCAGAAGCTACTGACTCTTTGGAGAAAGGAAGAAAACTTTGGCAGGAAGGGTAGGGGCGGGCTCTGGGGTCCCCACCAGACCCAGGGCCCAGAGCTGCTGCTGCTTGTTTTTTGTAATCATCCCCCTGGCCCACTCCCCCCACCCCTCACTTGCTCCTTTTCCCCTTTTCTCTGTCATTATCTAACTGGAGGCCCTGGGGGAGATTGAGCTCCCCAGAGCACTCCCAGCTTCCCTCCCCCAGCCCAATCTCTGCCATGTGAAATACGTTTAAAGTCTATTTTGAAAATTGTAAATGTTCCTTGGAGTAGATAGCAGAGCTAATTTATCATGTATTCCCTCCCATCAGGCTTTTTTTATATTGGGGAGTTTTTTTGTAATATAAAACAGAACACGCGTTGAATGTTCTGCACCGGTCTTTGTGTCTGTTTCTTAAAAAATGAATAAATAAATAACTGCGTATATAAATGGTGACTTGGAATCAGGCTGCTTTTGATTTGGAGTCTCGGGGAAGGTAGTGGAAAATAGAGTTGGGGGAAGGAGTTTCCTACAAGTTAGAAACAGAAGGTGTGAGGGTAAGGGATTGAATGTCAGCTCTAATGCTCACTTGTAGCCTGTGGGTCCTCCAGCAAGAGACTTAATCCCCCTGGGCCTCAGTTTCTCCATCTGCAAAATGAGGCAAATGGTCTGGGAGACCCCTTCCTATAAGCCCACCCCAGAGCTGGAAAAGCTCTTTAGAACAAAATGTCAAAACTGAAAAGGTCCTAAGAGCACAAATGTCAGATCTGCTCAATGGCGGCCTAGCATCCGAGTGATTCCAAAAAGGCCTTGAATGAACCGAATAGGTTTTTAATCTAATTAAGATCATTGATTTCGACTCAATAAATCATGGTTCTCCCCCATGGATACCTTATGTTCTCTATTAATCTAAACCTGACCATAGCCTTCCTCTTAGCACTTGCGGGAGTCTTAGTGCAGGAGCACTTGCAGGGACCTTAAAACACAAAATGTTAAATTGGAGAGGGAGCTTAGAACATGAATATTACTTCTGAGTGGGAGCTTAGAACATGAAATGTGAAAACTGAAAAGATCCTAAGAACACAAAATGTCAGATCTGAGAGGGAGCCTAGAACACAAATATTCCATCTGAGTGGGAGCTTAGAACGTGAAATGTCCAAGCTGAAATGGTCCTTAGAACACAAAATGTCACGACTAGAAGGGACTTTAGAATGTTAGAGTCAGAAGGTGCAAATTTGTAAGGGATTTTATAACAATAGAACATAAAATGTTAAGAGTGATATCTTAGAACATGGAAATGCTGGGACCAAAAGAGACTTTACAAGATGAGATGTCAGATCTGGAAAGGACTTTGGAATATGGAACATAAAATGTCCTAGAACCTACTCTGTTAGAGCTGGAAAGGACTTGAAAAAATAAAATATTAAAGCCTAGGAGACTTTTAAATCCATCCAGTCCAACCCCTAATTTTACCCTCAGTAAATTGAGAATTGAAATTGAAAATGGTGAAATGAGCTGACGTGCCCAGTCCCATAAACTCAGACTCTTGCCTTCCAGGCCAACGTTCTTATTTCAAACTGCTGTGTCCCGTTCCCTTAATGCTTTGAGGGGAGATGGAAACTATTGTGATCCATGAGATTGGGAATGAGGCGGGACAAGGAGAAAGTTTGATTTTACTGTCCCGGTAATATGTTCCATTTAAGGAACCTGGAAATTCTATCTTCCAATATCCCCTTAAGGAATATTGGAAGACAGAATTTCCAGGTCAGGACAGGCTTGTTGTTTGGAAAGCAAAAGGGATCCATCTTTGGGAATATTTGCCTCTTCCTCTACTCATCACTTGAGACTGTTGTCATCCATTTAGTACCTGGGAAGCCAGAAGATGCTCATGATCCCATCCAAAAGTTCCCACAAATGTTTGTAACAAAGTAGCTCAATTTCCTGGAAAAAGTTCTGGATTCGTAGACGGAGAAATGGAAAGGCCCTAAAGTAACACGGTTCAACTGCCTCATTTTGCAGAGTAATCTGGGGCCCGAGAAACTGCCTTGAGAGACCACTTCCCACAGAGGGCATTGAATGAGATCATCTACCAAGTTTCATGGGGACATTGAAGATCCCCACCTTCTTTTCCTTGGCTGCAATAATGGCAGCGCACCCCAGGCAGAAGCAATGGAGGTGGGGTGGGCTGGAAACTTGTTGTTAAGCCAAATGTGTAATGGTGATGTTCATATTCTGATTCTGATATTTATTTATTTATTGTCCCTCAGTTTCCTCATCATATTTTTAGGTTTCTTCTAGTTTCTCTAAGAACTGTCCCAGTTCAGACATTCTATGTTCTGTGTTTCTAAGCTCCCAGTCCAGGTATAACATTCTGTATTCTAAAGTTTGCTCTAGGTCTGACATTCTGTGTTCTGGCCTTCTGGGTTCTAATGTTCCTCCCAGTTCAGACATTCAGTGTTGTGAGGTTTTTTCCAGCTTTGGTACTCTCTCTTTTAAAGTTTCAGCTCTGTCATTCTACATTAACTTTGTATAATGTTCTATGTTTTAAAATCTGCCCCAGGCCTAACATTCTATGTTCTAGGCTCCTTTCCAATTCTGACGTTCATTTAATGTTCCAGGGTTCCAGTTCTGATGTTTTATCTTCTAAGATTTTTTCTAATTGCCCTTCTATGTTACAAGTCCCTAATTCTGACTTTCTGGGTTCTAAAGTCCTCTTCGGCTCTGACATTCTATATGCCATAATAAGGGACTACTCCTATGCTTTATTATATGCATATGTGTGTTTGAGTAACTCTGAGAGAGACAGAGAAAGATAGAGACAGAAATAGGGGGGAACAGAGAGACAGAGACAGACACACACAGAGAAACAGAGAGGGAAGGAAGGAAGGAAGGAAGGAAGGAAGGAAGGAAGGAAGGAAGGAAGGAAGGAAGGAAGGAAGGAAGGAAGGAAGGAGGGAGGGAGGGAGGAAGGGAGGGAAGGAGGAAGGAAGGGAGGGAGGGAGGGAGGAAGGAGGAAGGGAAGAAAGGAGGGATGGAGGGAGGGAGGAAGGGAGGGAGGAAGGAAGGGAGGAAAGAAGGGAGGGAGGAAGGGAGGGAGGAAGGAAGGGAGGAAAGAAGGGAGGAAGGAAGAGAAAGAAGGAAGGAAGGAAGAGAAAGAGGTGAGAGATAGGAAGAAGAAAGGGAGAAAGAGGGAAGGAGAGAAAGAGAGAAGGAAGGAAGGAAATAGGGGAGAGGAGGAGAGAAAGTGTGTGTGTAAAGCACTAAGTGGCAGTTTGTTGGAGAGCTTCAGGTCTCTTACAGAGGTTTCTGGGATCACCTGGTATTGGGTAGAAATCAGGTCTCCTCCAACTCCACCATCGGCCCACCATCCTCCCCTTCCCCTTCTGGAGGGAAAGCAGAGTCATAGTTTTTTCCCTTTCTCTTTCCCCAAAACAGACTTTTCCTGCCTTCCCCCCACCCAAAGCCAGGTAATCCAGACTAAGACAGTGAGACTGTGCTCTTGTGCCATGTCCAACCCCTCATCCACCTCAGCAGCCAAAGCTGCCGGCAGAAGAGACCCCTGTTCCTCCACGGCCTTCAACCTTAGAGGCTGAGTCTGGCGGGGAAGGAGCCGGAGCCCCTCTGGTCGGGGCTGCTTCTAACTGGGGGAAGAATCTGGGCAAGAAGGGACCAGGCTTTTGACCAAACGGATTTTGTTTATTTCTGCTACTGAGGTATCAGGTTTGGAGAACAAAGTCTTGCAACACCCAAAGGGGAAAAAAAAGACAGATACACAGGCAACATTTGAGTCCTTCTGGAATAGAACACAAGTCGCTGAATTTCCTGCTCTAAAGGCACCTTTGAAGCATGAAAACCAAAATGAGGAAAGAGGCTGGAAAAGGAGGCAAGAGGGGAGGCAGGCGGTTGGGCCCCGCTGCCTGCTGGGCCGGAGGGCCGCAGAGGAAGGGGCTTTCACAGGGAGCAAACACAGGGAACAGGTGCAATTTGCAGATAGGATGGGGGGGGTCTTCCTCTTTTTTTGCATATTCTAATTCTACTATTTACAAAATTCTGATCCAGGGAGCCTGTCAGTGACAGCTGGAGTTGGGGGGAGTTCGCCAGTGTCCTTATCCAGGGAATGGAACAGGGATAAGGGAAGTTAAGGTTTATTTGGGGGGGGAGGATGAGGTGGTCTTCAGAATGGCAGGGATCGGGGGCCGGGAGAGCCCTTGGCCCAATGCTCACATGGCAGTCTCGGCATGGAGGGGCTGTCATTAAAGTGGAATCTCACAGGGTGTGTTGTCTTCTCCCAGTCACGGTCTAATTTACCTTTGGGGGTCCGGATGAGACCCTAGAGTCTCTGCACTGGGGTAATGAAGTAATATATCTCTTTTCCCATCTTCCACCCACCCCCGGAAACAACCCATCTTCATAAGGGATGGCAAACCCCCAAAGGGACATTTCCTACCCATAGAACTACCCAGCCCTGTCCTTGGTGTTGGGTTTACAGTCACTGACCAGTGAATACCCCCCTCCAAGCCCCAGTCCGTAGGCTGGCAATAGCTGAGAAGCCATTTTGGGTGAGATCGGAGTGGAGCCTAATGGCTCAGCTTCAGGGGAGGGACGGTCGTGAGCAAAGGGGATTTCTACACAAGAGTTCTAATATGGAGCTGTCCCAAAAAACTAAGGGTAACTTGGGCACTGGACGGCCTGGAATAGTCGGCCACGGAAGGACAAGGAGAAAACCTCAGCTCTGAACCCAGGCCGAGGCTTCTGGAGGGGTCGGGAGAACATCCCCGGGGCAGCTTTGGGGTCCCTGGAAATCCTTCCTTCCAAAGGATGTGGGAGTGGTCCCCAGATCTCTGCCGAGCCCACGGATGGGGCTGCTCCCTTCTCCATCCCCTGGTCTCCAACCCTCGTGTAGCTTGGAATGGGAGAGCCGACTCTGAGATTCGGGGATTCGGCAGCAGAGACCAGCAGAAGCCCCAAGGCTGGAGATGCCCAGTGGGCGAAGGTGGGCCTTTCATCCTGCCCCTACGTCCAGTCTGTCCCAGTAGAAAGAGAAGAGATGCTTTTGTTTATCCCCAGGGACCTTCGGTTGTCTGATCTAGTCATGGGGGATAGGATTTGGAGCCAGAAAGAGCCCTCGGAGATCATCAAGAAGAACCTCCTCATTTTATACATGAGAAGACACTGAGGGCTATCAAGATCACACAGGTAAGGAAGAAGACCAGGCTTTGACCTCTAGAGTCTCCTGCCTCCAAATCCAGGTTCTTCCCACACTATCACTGCTGCTCCTGAGTCCTCAAAGTCTAGACCAGCTCCTTTCCTCTTTTGGGGAGTCTCAGGTACCTACTCACGTCCAGAGAGATCTCTCAGGGGGAAAGCCGGCGGCTACACGGCGGTCCCAGCTGTCGGGGTCAAGGGCGGCTCCAATTCTAGGCCAGGGGCTGGTTGGGACGTGAAAACTCACTGAGCCAGGGCGGGCTAAGCTGCCCGAGCCAGGAGTGGGCCCTCTGGGGACGGGGAGAGGGCACCCCCTCTAGTAGACGAAAAAGACAAACCAAAAAGTAAAATCTCCCCATGGGCCCCTGTGCCAGGGAAGCCCAGGCAGGTCACCCCAGCCCTGACATCCTGCGCCCAGGGACGGCGGGGCTCCTAGGCCTTCTTGGCTCTCCGGCCCACTTGGTAATAGTAGTAAATGCTGACGAGGATGAAGATGAGGCGGCTGGCAAGGAGGAACAGCGCCCCTGAGGAGACGTGCCCGTTCTCTGCCAGGGTGGCGGTGGTGACTGAAAGAAACAATGGGAAGGAGAGGCTGAGACTTGGGCATGCTCCCCCCTCCGAGCTCCCCCTTCTCTCACCTCATGAACCCGCCCTCATCCCCTCCTCCCTGCCTCGCCTCCAGCCTCTCTCAGCCACCCAACAGTGAAGACACTTTCCTGAAGCTCAGGACTAACCGGCTCCTTTCAAGAAGCTCTGGTGACTCCTGCCAGCAGCGATCTGCCTCTGGCAGAAAATACCCCCCAACCCGGCTCCTCCCAGAGCTTCTTGCGCCCTGTTCCCCTTCACCAGCTGGCCCCAATGCCATCCTCTTCGCCCCCTCCCCACCATATCCCTTAGAAGCCCTAAAACTTTCAGCCCAATCCTTATACAGCCTTTCCTCAACCTCCCCAGCTCTCCTTGCCCTCTGCTCACATCACTCCTTGCCATATCTGTCTGTCAGATCACATGTGGCCCCATAGGAGGCAGGAGTCCTTAAGTTTTTGTCCTTGTATCTCCAGCAATAATATAGTACACAACAGGTGCTTAATAAATGCTTGTTGATTAATACCAATAGCCAGCATTTATGTGAATAAATCTGTTTATAAAACACTTTATATATGTATGTATGCTTATCTTGAATGGGATAATTATATATAATGCTACTCACCTCGAACTCAGGAGCAGAATGAGACCTATTTTTTGGCTATGGCCAATGAAGCATCTGTTTTTTTGACTGCCTATGTGTTACAGATTTGTTTTTAATTTCTTTTTCCCAACAGTAGGGGACATATTTGTCAATTGAAAAGAAAGTGATTTCATTTGATCCTCACAACAACCCTATGAGTTGGGTGTTATTATTTTCCCCATTTTACAGATGAGAAGGCTGAGGCTGAGAAGTTAAGTGACTCATCCAGGGTATAGATCAGGGGCAAGCTTTAAATTGGGCCTCCCTCACGCCAAATCTAGGGTTCTATCTACTTTGGCACCCAGTTGTCTCTAAGAATGAAGAGAGAAGAGGATCAATGACCATGGCAGAGGAATGGAAAGGGTTCTTAGAAAAATCAGGGTTCATCAGGGGGGTGTGAAGACTGGCTCGGGGACCAAAGAGACCCAGGGATCGGGGTCCACCCAAACCCCTACTCCCTTCCCCAGAGTGCCCCTCTAAGTCTAAGCAAATGAGAATAAAGACCGAACAAACAAGATTCTACCACGAATCCTCATCCAGCCCCAGAGGTTCTAAGGGGACGAGGGATGGTGGGAACACCCCGCCCACCTGTCCTGGGCTGATGGGATGACCAGCTGCTGCTTGGTGAGAAGGATACAACCCATCGTCGAGTCAGTGAGAAAACCGGATTTGGAGTGAAAAACCTTGCCCTCAAGTCCTCTCTCCCTTACTAACCGCCTCTCTGGCCCTCAGCTTTCTCATCTGCCAAATGGGAATATTGGATTAAAAGGTCTTCTAAGGTGTCCCTTCTAGCAACTCACCTAAGAACTGCACCCCAAAATAGCAGGCCTCGGTGAGCAGGGTCCAGCGGATGATGACCTTCTCGGCCGTGTAGAGGGCATTCCACATGATGAGAGAGATGCCTGAGGCGGAGGGAGAGAGCGGGCTGAGGGCCCTCCCAGATTCCCCAAGAGCCAGTCCTTCCCTCCGTCCTCCCCAAAGGGCAGACTCTGTTAAGCCTCCTCGCACCCCGGCACAAGCTACTTATGGGAAGGATAATCAGGGTGGAGATAAAGGGGAGCCTGCAGGGACAGAGGACCTCTCCCGTCCCCATCCGCCCCCGAGTCCCTAAGAGCTGGGAGGGAGCTCCAGAGCCATCCGGCTTTCCCGGCTCCGAAACCCTCCCTGTTAGGGTTTTTCCCGGGGCTCTGCTCTCTGGTGCAGGTCTGTTCTTCCTACCCAAGTGGTTCTAAACGCTTCCTTGTGGCCTTAATTAAGCACGCCTCTTCCTCTCTGTGTTCCTCAGTGTCCCCCTCTGAGAATATGATCTCCACTGCCTTCCCTTTACCAGCTGTTTAGCTCCTGAAAGACGGCGATAAATCCCTCCAGATCTCCTTCACTCACTTTAAAATGAAGAGCTGGACTCGGTGGTCCTTAAGCTTACTGAGTTTATTTATATTAAATATATATATAGTTAAGAAGGTATTTATGTGTATTTTAAAATAGTCGAGTAGAGTCCTTTAAGGTTTGAAATATTCTCTCACAACCAGCTTGGGAGTTTCTATTCTCTAGATGAGGAAACTGAGGCAGACAGATGTCAAGTGACTCGCAAAGGTTCATGCATCTAGTAAGTGCCTGAAGTAAGGGGAGATAAGGTCGTCTTGACCCCCAGGTAGAGTTCTATTCACAGCCTCCCCGGCCATAGTGGAAGACGGGAAGATTCAGAGACTTTTCTAAGGCAGCTCGCTTCCCTTTTTCAGCCTCGGTTTCCCCATTTGTAAAATGATGTGAACGCTCACAGCCCCTACGTCATGAGGATGCTGTTTATAAAGGGCTTTGTAAACCCCAACGTACTCCAGGAAATTAAGCGAGTTTCATTAAATGATGGTGATAATGAGGAAAATAATGACTCTGACTCTGATGATGATGATGATGACTCTGATGATGACTCTGATGATGACGATGATGATGACGATGATGATGATGATGATGATGATGATGATGATGATGATGATGATGATGATACTATTTTGGGTCAATGCCATGATGGGCTGCTATCTTCAGTTTTGCCACAAGGTGGCACCCCAGGTTCAAGGGAGCCACTCAAGGGATTGACCACCATGTTCAGCATCTACAGCTAGAGACCATTTACTACAGCCCCTTTATTTTACAGATGGGGAAACCGAGTCGGAAAGTGACGTCCCCCGGATGATAAGTTCTGGGGTGTTTTGATTCTGGAACCAACGCCTTTTCTCCATCGCCCCAAGCCGCTTTCTGGGGTTCCAGCCCTCCCACCCCACAGGTTGGATCACTGAGACCTGGAGATGTGAAGGGATTTCCCAAGTGCCCACAGATGGACTTGCCCCAAGTCTGGAAGAAGGGAGGACAAAGGGTAAGGGCAGACCCACACCAGTCCAGGGCGGCGGCGCTTCCCTTTGTTACTCAGAGGCTCTTTCCCGCCCTGGTGGAATCAGTGACCCTTCAGGAAGGGAAGGTCCCCCTCTGGGTCCCAGACGGAGCTCCCCCCAACCCCCTCCCTACTCACTGAGGAGCGCCCCTCCATAGAGACGGATTGGAGTTTTGCTGTTCACCTCGGCTCCATCGAAGACCGCGTCGAACAACTGATCGGGAAAGGCGAGGGCCTGGAAGGAGAGGTGGGGGGCCTTGGCGAAGGGAAGGCTGGGAGAGCCCCCCGAAGAAATCCGACCTCCCAGGGCAAAACCCAGGCAGCAGCGACTGGACCATGGATTCAGAGCCGGAAGATCTTTAAAGCCAACTCCCTCACTTTACAGATGAGGAAACTGAGGCTCAGGGATTGGAAGCCGTCAGCCAAGATCGGACAGTGTCAGAAGCAGGACGGAAGCCTAAATCCTCTGACTCCAGAGCCAGTGGTTTCTCACCATTTTGTGCTCCCCCCCATACCAGGAGCAAGTGGGAAGTGGGAGACGGTGGGTTTTATGAAGGGAGAGGGGGAGGGAATAGTTGTCTGCCATTCAGGAAACAGGGTGGGGCCCAATGGGGCAAAGAATGGTCTGGTCCCTTGGGTGCCCTCCGTAAGTTCCTTGAGGACAGGAACAGGTTCCTCTCTGTGTGGTCAGGTACAGCTGGCTGAGCCATTCTGGGTTTATTATAAGTAGCGTGAGGCAGAGACCACCGAGTGTCCCCAACTGGGTCTGGGGGAGAGTTGAGCAAACCCTCTTGGGCAAATTGGCAGAAGAACCGAGGGAGGCAGAGCGGGGGAGGGAAGGAGGGTATGAGCTGTGGTCTTTCTTACCATGATGGCAACCCCAGAAAAGAGCACAGCCGACACAAACTGCCAGACCCTGGAGAGAAAACGTGGATTATAGCCCGGAATAGCCCCCTCCCTCCCGCTGCCCTCCCTCCCCAGGGGCAAAGGGAGCACCCCATCCCTTGCTCCCCACCAAGACTCCTCTGCAGGCCTGAGAGAGAAATCAAGGGTATGGGAGAGAACAACAGAGCTAAGGGTCAAAGAACCTCTGACTAGGGGTCAGAGGGCAAGATCCAGCTCTGGCCAGATCAGGGAAACCAAGGCTGGAACGGGTAGACATTGTCTGGCTGGGGCCTCCTCTGCTCTCCACCTTCTCCCCTCCCCTTCCCTTTCTCTTTCCACAGGCTGGGGGACACTGGCAGGGAAATGGGGAAGAGAGGAGACACTCTACGCCACTCACCTGAGTCCCAAAGGCTCCCGGACAGCAAACTTGATTTCGTTTCCCAGCACTTGGCTGATCTGCCATTGAGAAAGAGAAGGTGAAAATGGGGGTGGGGGGAGATGCAGAGGGGTCATTGAGACCCTCAAGGCAGGGAGGGCTCTAGTCCTCTGCAGAAGGAACTGGCAGCTCCCCTCTTACTCAACTCCCGATATACATGAACAGCCAAACCATTAATCAGCCAGCATTTATTAAGCAGCTGTTATGTGTCAGGTACTGTGCCGGACTCTAGATATAATACAAATATAAAATAGTCCCTGCCCTCAAAGGACTGCAATATATTCACAGATACATGTGTGCTTTCTCTCTGTGTCTCTCTCTCTCTCTCTGTGTGTGTCTCTGTCTCTCTATCTCTCTCTGTCTCTCTCTAACTCTGTCTGTCTCTCTTTTTCTCTGTGTCTCTCTATCTCTCTCTGTCTCTGTCTCTCTCTCTTTCTCTCTCTCTGTCTCTCTCTTCTCTCTCTAACTCTCTGTCTGTCTCTCTTTTTCTCTCTCTGTCTGTCTCTCTCTATCTCTCTCTGTCTCTCTCTTTCTCTCTCTAACTTTCTGTCTGTCTCTCCTTTCTCTCTCTCTGTGTCTCTCTATCTCTCTCTGTCTCTCTCTTTCTCTGTGTCTCTCTATCTCTCTCTGTCTCTGTCTCTCTATTCTCTCTCTGTGTCTCTGTCTCTCTCTCTCTGTCTCTCTCTTTCTCTCTCTAACTCTGTCTGTCTCTCCCTTTCTCTCTCTCTGTCTCTCTCTCTCTCTCTCTCTCTCTCTCTCTCTCTCTGTCTCTCTCTCTCTGTCTCTCTCTCTCTCTCTCTCTCTCTCTCTCTTTCTTTCTGTCTGTCTCTGTCTCCCTCTATACACACAGACACACAGAGTCATATGTACATAGACACACATTTTTTATATCTATATAAATACATGCATATGTGTATATACGCACTATATACATATGTTTGTGTATGTGTGTATACACCTATACATATACATATATGTGTGTGTATATATAGATACATAGGTATGGAGAGAGAAGACAGGGTGCAGTTTGGGGGAAGGCGCTGGCTGGGGGAAGGTGAGGGGAGATGGAACAGTTTTGCTGGGTCTTGAAGGAAATGAGGAACTCCAAGAAGCAGCGATGATTCCGGGCAGGGGGGACAGCACAGAGCGGGGGACGGAGTGCTCCAGGAGGACCATAGGGTCCCGGTGGGATCGCCCTTGAAGGCCAGGGATGTGTAATGAGACTGGAGAAGCAGGAAGCCCGGGGGAGAAGGGCTTGGAGTGCCAGGCAGACACGGGCAGGCCTGGGCCTTAGGGGCCACCGGGGCAGAACGGATTGGAATAGGGAATGGCGAAGCAGGGAGACCGCAGTCATAGTCGGCGTGAAGGCGGCTCCCCAACGTCCCGCCCTGATACTCAGACTCAGGGAGACTCCCCCACATCTATGGCCCTGCTTTCTCTCTGGAAAGGCAGCATTTGATCTGGAGCCAAGGGAACGGCTTCAGTCCTGACTCGGCCAGCCTCACCTGGGTGACCTCCAGCAGATCCCGTTTCCTTACCGGGGTCTCCAGCTAAAAGCCGGGGGGTCACACTGGACGGCTCTCCAGCAGCCCTTCCGATTATTGTTGTGTTTGCCGAAGTGAATCGGGAGGGCTGTGCGAGGTCACCTTTTGCCCTGTTTCACTTGAACAATGATTCCATCCAAGCCATTGGACTGGCTGCCAAGTGAGCAGACTCTCTTGGCCACAGGACGCTCCCCAAGTCTCTCCGAGCTCTGCTGAGCTCCCCCGCCATCCCCTTTCCTTCTTATAATGATACAAACGTGTCCATTGTGCGCTAGGCTTTATCGGGAGCTTTTACCACCAATAAGCCTGTGGAGAGAAAAATCTTCCTTCCCGGAGCTTTCCTCCCTCCCTGATCTTCTCCTCCCCCCATTCTCCATCCCAGTCTCTCCAGAGGCCAGTAGAGGGGAGATGGGAACCCAAGGTAGCTCTCTTGCCTTGTTTTGGCAGAGGGGTAACTGAGCTAACACAAACAAGAAGTCCCTTAAGAGGATGATAAGAAGGGGAAAGGGGGAGAGCCCCATGCCCTTTCCCTTAGCATAGGCTGGGGAAGACAAAATTGGAGAATGAGCCTTCTTACTCCATCCTCATGGGGTAGCCCACTGAAGCTTCCTGTAACCTGTTCAGAAAGTCATCTGATTAACTGCATTCAGACCTAGAAGGGATTGTCCAATCCAAGTCCCCCATTTACCAGTGAGAAAACTGAGGTCCAGAGAGGGAACTTGCCCCATGTTACCCACAGGATATCAGAACTGGAATGCAAGCCAGGGTCGGTTGCCATTTGCTGTGTGCTCAGTACTCTGTTACCTCTCAGTATTCTGATTCATAAAATGGATCTCCACAGCTCATGGAGAGCGAGCTTTGCTGGCAGAGGGGACCCACATTTATCTTTATCCACTCTATCCACTGTGCCAACTAGCTGCCCCCAATCCAAAAATATCTTGATGGGCTAACTCAATGGGCAGAACCAATATGATGAAAATTTGTAGGGATAAAGGTACAGTCTTATACTGCATTTCAAAAACATCGATCTCACAAATACAAGATGGAGGAGAAGATAGTGGAAAAACCATGCAGGGATTTTAGTAGACTTCAAGCTCAAGTTAACAGTGGAATACTCAAATAATCCCTTCTATTTGGAAGTTCTTTCCAAGGACGGAAACCATAAGCTACCGGTGACTTTCTAGACAGTCCAACCTGTTCACCCATGTGATTTAGGTTGATGTTTAGTTGTTTTCCAGTCATTTGCACTTCTTTGTGACCCATTTGGAGAGAGTGCCATCATAAGGAATTCCTTTTCTCCTTTGGGAAAGATCAGCCAGTTATCAAGACCCCTTGATCACAATCCTGCAGGACTGTGATGGAGAGGAGCTGTCTCCTTGAATCCCTACATAGGAATCTTGGAACTGGATCCCCTCTCCCTCCCTCTTTCTTTGCCCTTCTTGTTTTCCCTTTCCTTTGTATCCACCAGTTAATCTGACTGTCCCAGGCAAAACCTGTGCTCCTCGAAGAAGGCTCCTCACCTTGGAACGGTGCACTTCTCCATCATCATCCTCTCCTCCCACCCCAAGGATCTTTCGGGTCTTCAGGCGGCTCACCAGGTCCGTCTGGCTGTGCTTTTTCATGAGGGGTGGAGGTTGTTTGGCCGCCATCTTGGTCACTGGGACCTGAGGACTGACTTCAGAAGAGCTGTAAAGAGAGAGAGGTGCCTTTAGTGCGAGCCTTCTGGGATGGTCCCAGATCCTATCCTGGGACCTGACCCATAACCCATAGTGATACTGTTCCCAGGACAGCTCACGGCGTTGGACAATGAGCTCATAGGCCACGAGGCAATGTCTCCCATTGGCTGCCCTACAAGGTCAAGAATAACAAGGTTCCCACCCACCCCAACATTTAGGAGAAGGGCTTTGGTGACCAAGGAGAGATGAGTTTGAATAGAAGCCAAACCATATTAATAGTTCACATTCATTCTCCCAGTGCCATCCAGTTCCCAAAGGACTCTTCCCACTGCCATGCTGTGGGGTAAGGAGAGTCATTTGCAAGTAATTTTAATGCCATTTCAGGATAAGGAAACAGAGCCCTGGATCTGTAAAGAGCTTTGCCCAAAGAAAGGGCCATCCGGAGGGGATCCAGGTCTTCTGTCTACAAAATCAGAGCTCCCGGGGTCAGAATCTCAAAATCCCAAAGCACTCCAGACACCTTGGAGTCCAAACCCCACTTGGGTCCCCAGGAAACCTCCCACACTGCCTCTCCGGAGATGGACGGGAGAGGAGCGGGGATAATAAGCTTGATTGTCACCTGGCAGAAGCTTCTCCTCCCCTGGGCTGGGCCAGCTGCTGGCACCCTGATGTGAGGGTTCTGTTAGCCAAGATCCCTCGTTCCGAATCCACAGAGACAACATGAACTAATTCAATTCGGTCTCAGTCTATTCCAGTCTATAAATATTTGTGTAAGCTTCTTATAGGCAAAATTCACATCCACGTAAAACCCTGAGAGTTTAAAAAAAAAGGTACTTTTCTCCTGTCAACCTATGGGGGCTACATGCTGGAAGCATCATTATGTCCACTTTCTAGGGGAGAGATTTAAAGTATGTGCCGTTCTGTTTAACTCAACTCAATTCTGTCTCCAAGTTCTAGCATTATTCCTACTTTACACTCTACCTAAAGCTCTCCTACAAGAATCAGGGATGTGGGGACCCTTGTTCGAATGGAGAAACTGAGGCACAAAAGAGAGTAACAGAATCTGGTGTGGATTGGGAAACCAAGGCCAGGCTCATTCACCTCTCTGTTCTGAATGCATCCCGCCCTTCTCCTTTGGGTCTAGGCTAAATCCCACCCATTTCTCAGGTTTCAGTCAAGTCCTGTTCCTCAGTGAAGTCGTTCCTGTCTGCCAGTTTCCAATTATCTCCTCTTTTCTAGTTCTTTTTCTACAGTTCTCTTCCACAGTTGAGGACTTAGGATCATGGATTTATTGCCAGGAGGAAATTCAGAAGCCATCTACTTCAGCCTCCTCATCTTAGAAATGAGGAAACTGAGACTCAAGGGGGTAAGTAACCCTGATCAGGGTCACAAAGTCTATCGATAAGCATTTATCAAAGAACTCTTATTATGCTACACATTTGAAGAAAGATCTTCTGTTCTAATGCTCTAACATGAGAGCTTAACTAGATACATTTAAGATAGATACATAGTAGATGAGATAAATACATAGTAGATGAGAAGGGAAGAGGGACAAGTGTTTATTAAGTACCTACTATGTGCCTGAAGCTTAACAAATACTATATCATTTGAGCCTCTAACATTATGAAGTAGTTATTATTAACCTAATTTTGTACTTAGGGAAACCGAGGTAGGTACAAATACTATCCCATTTGAGCCTCTAACATTATGAAGTAGTTATTATTAACCTAATTTTGCACTTAGGGAAACCGAGGTAGGTACAAATACTATCCCATTTGAGCCTCTAACATTATGAAGTAGTTATTATTAACCCAATTTTGCACTTAGGGAAACTGAGGTAGATAAAATACTATCCCATTTGATCTTCACAACCCTATGAAGTAGTTTTTATTAATCATCCAATTTTACACTCAGGGAAACTGAGGCAGGTACAAATACTATCTCATTTGAGCCTCTAACATATGAAGTAGTTATTATTAACCCAATTTTGCACTTAGGGAAACTGAGGTAGATAAAATATTATCCCATTTGATCCTCACAACCCTATGAGGTCATGGTTAGTATTAATGCAGTTTTGCACTTAGGGAAACTGAGGCAATTACTTGTCTGGGATTTGCTAGGAGGTTACTGAAGCCAGATTTGAATTCAGATCTTTCTGGCTTGGAGTCTAATGCTCTACTCACTGCATCACTCAGTTGATATAGAAACACATATAGACTAAGACAGCAACTTTTTTTTTTCAGGTACTAAATCCACAGGGCAGCTCTAAAAGTAATTCCTCGCTATACTTCAGGTGATGTGGGCATGGGGAGCATCACTACCCAGTCCAAGAACTAGAGAGGTGAGCTTCTCTACACCTCCCAAAACCTTCTCAAGTAGGGAGCCCAGGAATACATAGTGAGAATATGGAGTCAGAGGACCTGTATTCAAATCCTCTCTCTTCTATGTAGACTTTGGACAAGTGACTTAACCTTCCTGTACCTCAGTTTCCTCATGTGTTCAAAAAAATAAGGGGACTGGACGAGTTGGCCCCTTGGGTTTCCTTTCAGATCTAGATCTGTGTTCTTTAATCCTCGTCATAAAAAGTCTATTCCCTATATAGAAAGTGGAGTGATGTTGTAGAAAGATTCATGAGTTGGAAGGTAGGAAACCTGGGCTTGAACTTTCACCTTGCTATGGATTGGCTGTGGGACCGTAGGCAAAAAGCTTAACTTCTCGGAGCTCCTGTTTTCTTGTGGGAGAAGAAGAGGTTGGGCTAGCTGCTCTCTCAGCTCCCAGTTCTCTAGTGCTGAGGTTTCCTGGGCGTCTTTGGTGCCCAGGAGACTGTGTTTAAAGCAAAATTCTTCCCTGCTCCCCTTCAGTGGGGCACGTGGTCACAGCATTTCAACCAACCCACCCTCATTTTCTCTGTTGGTCTAAATATACGCTATAATTAAACCTGCCACCCACTGCTGGTGTTCCCGATGGCAGCTGCCCACGGGGGGTTGGGGGGGGGGCTGATGATCCAGCAGAGAGGAGAGGCGCCCATGCTGTCTGGGAAGGCTTTGTGAAACCTCATCCAAGCTCCCACCCCTCCTCCTCCTGCGTTCTGCGGAGAGCAACCGTTTCCTTCTGCTCAGGCTTTGGGGCTTTGGGGGTGTCCCAACTCTAATCCCACAGGTCAGTGGGCTAGGAGAGAAAGGAGGAGCCTCGTGAGAGAGCCCCACGCCCCAAACGGGCCTTGCCAAGCCTCTTCTCCAGCCCTCTCTAAAGCAAAGAGTCCGGGTTCCAGTCCTGTCCAGAGAGCCAATCTCTCCATCTGGAAGCACTTTTGTCACTGAAACACATGGACATCTACAAGGATTGTCCCCTTCCCCTTCCCTCTCCACACACACACAAAGCTGAACCAGCACCCTGATTCAGTCACTCACTACTCTCTGAGCCTCGGTTTGGAAAAGAAAAAGGATGAACTAGATTATCTGGAGCATCCCTTTCCAGCTCCGACATTCCACATTCTAAGCTCCCTCTAGCTCTGACGTTCTATGTTCTAAGGTCTCTCCCAGTTCTCATAGTCATAGTCTAAGGTCTCTCTATCTCTGACATTCTATGTTCTAAGATCTAAGCTCTCTCTTGGTTTTATATTCATATTCTAAGGTCCCTGACATCCTATGTTCTAAGGTCTCTCTTAGTTCTGATCATCTGTGTTCCAAGCTTCCTCCCAGCTCCGACGTTCAAGGTTCAGGCTTCACGTTCTGCTCTCGCTCTCTGCGATTCTGAGGCGCACCTGACTCTGTAGCTCCGTGCGGATGGCCCCCTCCCTGGTCCAGAGAGTCCCTGCGTGCTCCCTTCTCCCTGCCGGTGATTCAAGACTCTTCCTGAAAGCAGGAAAGGCCCGGAGGAGGAGCCAGCCCTTCTCTCTGGAGCCATGTTTACACAGAGAAGTCCCAGTTGGGGGGGAGGACTGCAGCTCTCCATCAGCTGGGAGGAGGGGGGAGAGACAGGAGGAGCGGGAGCCGAGGCATCGAGGTGTGCAGCGGGGGAGGGGCAGCAGAGCTGCCCGGTCTCCCCGGGACTCACGTTCTGCTTTTCAAGAGTCAGAGCACAGGAAGTCTGCGGAACGTCATCTCGGTGGAAATGCGGCTGGCGGGCCCAGCCACACCGCGATTTCCTGCCTGCCAGGAGCCACAGGTCCTCTCCCTGGCACCAGGGAGGGAGGGCTGGGGCGGAGAGCTGGCTCACCTCCCTCACAGCCTTCCCCCTACCCAGAGGTCATGGAGAGAGTGGGGCAAGAGACAGAGATCAAGAGAGAGAGACAGAGAGAGGGAGTCAGAGAGAGACAGAGACAGACAGACAGGGACCGAGAGAAAGACAGACAGATAGACAGATATAGAAAGAGACAGAGACAGAGACAGAGAGTCAGAGAGAGACAGAGACAGAGACAGACAGAAGACAGACAGGGACAGAGACAGACAGACAGACAGACACAGAAAGAGACAGAGACAGAGAGAGAGCCAGAGGGACAGAGAGAGAGAGAGAGAGAATCAGAGAGAGACAGAGACAGAGACAGACAGACAGACAGGGACAGAGAGAGAGACAGACACAGAGAGAGACAGAGACAGAGAGAGAGCCAGAGGGACAGAGAGAGAGAGAGAGAATCAGAGAGAGACAGAGACAGAGACAGACAGACAGACAGACAGGGACAGAGAGAGAGAGACAGACACAGAGAGAGACAGAGACAAAAAGACAAAGAAAGACAAAAACAGAGAGAGGGAGAAAAGGAGAGGGAAAGAGAGTGGGGAGGGAAAGGTGGGAGGAGGGAGAGGAAGAGACAGACTCTCCATACCTGAATGCAACAATCAGAGATGATTCAGGTCTCAGATCTCTGTACCTGGTGATGCTGGGATGCCGCCTGATTTGGAGACAGGAAGCCCTAAGTTCCAACCCTGTTTCAGAAGCTTGCTTACTAACTGTACTTCCTAGCTGGGGTCTCTGCCCTCAATTTTCTCATCTGCAAAACAGGGATAACAAAACCACTTCCTTCACAGGGTTGTGAGACTTCAGCTGAGACAATCTCTACTGCCTAACGCACCGCATCAAGTCATGAGTCCTGTTCCGGGAGGGCTTGGGCAGCTTGGGGCTGGGGGAGAAGAGGCCATGACATCAAAGCCAGCTCATTGTAACAGAAGTTAATCAGTGCTGGTTGATTGAGCGATCACAATAAATCAGGGTGACTGGGTGGTGAGTGGGCTGCTGTTAGCCGGGGGTCCCACCGCTGAGATTCAGACCCACATGCCATCGGGGAGCATTTGGATCCCTCCAGGACATGGCACTGGCTTTGCCTAATGGTGGAGTAACTGCCATCAGAAAGGGTTTTCCCAAAAGCCTCGCTGCTCCTGAGACAGCAAAGAGACTAGTGGCCATCCTAAGGCCTGTGGGAGAATGCAGAGTGTAGCCGAGGACTGGCCCCAGCCTTTGCCGTCCCTTTCCATGTTGTTCTGACAGTGGGTGTCTCCAGATCCTCCCCAACTCCAATAGTTCATGTTCTAGGTCCCTTCCAGCTCTGCCCTTCTACATTCTAAGGTTCTTACCACTTCTGTTATTCAACAGGGGCAGAGCCTCTGACATCATCTCCCATGGTGTTCCTTTGGAAAAGATGAAGAGATGTACTTGGGAGACTGCCACTGGCGGGTGACTTCAGACTGGTAAGATTATGGCTTATGAGGGGCAGCTGAAGGAACCCACTATGTCTGTCCTGGGGAAGGGAAGCATTGTGGGGGGGGGAGACCATTAGATGACCCCCAGGAGTCCTTTCTAAATCTAGAGATGGGATGTTGTCGTTCAGTTCATCTCTTCTTGACCTCATTTGGCAAAGACACTGGAGTGGTTGACCGTTTCCTTCTCCAGGTCATTTTACAAATGAGGAAACTGAGGCAAACAGGGTGAAGTGACTTGTCCAGGATCACACAGCTAGGAAGTGTCTGAAGCTGGACTCGAACTCACGGAGTCTTCCCGTACTCTGTGCACTATGACACCCTCTAGTGGCTCTCTGTACATGACACCTCTGGGTTTAAACCCAGGCTCTCCCACTTGCTGTAATCTTGGACTTGTAATGGATCAAAGCCTCATTTAGATAAGACTTTAAAGAAAAGTGGCTAAGTAGAGTAAGTGCTGAATTTGGAGTCAAGGACTTGCCCTGAGCCTGGGCAAGTCACTTAACTAAGTCTACTCCTGTGTTAAATGAAAAAGGGAGAGAGGAGAGAAAAGGAGGTAGGGAGGGGGAGAGAGAAAAGGAGAGGAGAGGAGAAGAGAGGGGAGGGGAGCGGAAGAGAAAGGAAGGAAGGGGAGGAGGGAAGAGGAGAGGGGAGAAAAAAGGAGCGAAGAGAGGGAAGAGGAAATAGCAATAGTTATCTTTAAGATTTGCAGAGTACTTTACAAATATTATCTCATTTTAGCCTCATGAGGAAGTAGGTGATGAAATTTCAGGTCCAGATCACACACAACTTCCAAACAAAACAACCTCTGGGCAAATCATCTCACTCTTTCTAAACTCCATTGTCCCAAACTGTAAAAATGGAGAGAAATAAATGAGGTGATCTCTAAAGTCTCTTCTAGTCTTAAACTCGAGGATATAAATAAAAATGAGTAAATCAGGGTCCGTAGCCTTCAGGTTTACAATCCAGCAGGAAGAGTAGACTAGATTACAGGGGAAGCAACAAACCAAGAATGCTGAAGTGTCCATTGGGTAGAAGATTGGTGAAGTGAACAATGGCGGCCTCTGGGACTTTCAGAATAGGAGAGTGCATGTGGAGCATTCACCGATTTTTGTTTTTGTTTTCTCTCACCGAGCTCCCATCCCATCCCCATCAGGCAACACCTACTTATCTCCTTAGTGTCCAGACTCCCCCACGAAGAGTTTCCTGAGACTCAGCAGGATTAGAAATGTATAGGATCTTAGTAAGTGTGTCAGATGGTATTTGAACCTAGTTTTTTTTTAATTTCCTGATCCCAGGGTTAGCATTCTATCTATAGATCCCACTTCCTCCCTGATCACAAATATAAATATTTGCAAAGATCTGTAGCTGGATTTAGAGCTCATCTATTCCAATTTTCTCCTTTTATAAACTGGGAAAACATAGTTGGAGACCACTTATCAGACATTTTATAATAGGGATTATTTTCATGTTCTATCTATCCAGGGATTCCTATCCCTTCTTGTGTGTCCCAGACCCCTTTTGAGGTGTGGGCTATGGACCCTTTCCAAGAATAATCACTTCAAATGACTATAAAAGACACGGATTTACAAAGGAAACACATTATATTGAAACAATGCTCTCCGAGGGCCACTAGGGGATGCCATAGTACACAAAGCACCAAGTCGGTAGTCAGGAAGACTCATCTTCCTGAGTTCAAATCCAACCTCAGACACTTTCTAGTTGGGCAAATCACTTCACTCTTTTTGCCTCGGTTTCCTCATCTATAAAACGAGCTGGAGAAGTCAGGGTCTGACCACTCCAGTATCTCTGTCAAGAAAACCTTACATGGAGTCACAAAGAATTGGACACGACTGAACAACAACAAAATAGCTATCCAAAAATGTCAAAAATCAAGTTCATGGACCTCAGCTAAAGATTCTTACTGGATCACCACTGGGTCCCTTCCAACTCTCAGAATTTGTGATCAAGTCCGTTCCTCTCTTTTTATGGGAGAGAGGGGAGAAGGCAGTAAAATGATTCACCTAAGATCATACATCTAGCAACCTTAGAAGAAAAAGTCTAGGGAGATTTGGGGAAGGGGGATAACTTTGAATTGGGAATGAGAAGGCGGAAAGTACAGGTAAAGAATCCCAGCCTTGCTTCCACAATATACCAAAAGAAAACACACACCCGGGTGTCCAAGCCACAAGTCCTTCTGTCTCCATCTCCCCTCCCCCATCCTTTTTCTCCCTCTCCTCTTGCCCAATGAGAAATCTCTTCCCTTCTGAGTGACAGCAGCTTTGTTTCCACAGTAACCGACCAAGTCATATTTCTGCTTCCCTAGCTGGGGAGGATGGGAGAACGCAGGAGTCAAATGAGGAAGAAGGAAAGGGAAGTGAAAGGAGAGAGGAAAAGAGAGATGGAAGGAGGGGAAAAGGGGGGATGGTCCAGGGGAAAGGGCTAAGCTTCTGACAGGGCTGCCTTTGCCTGTCTAGGTGTTTTGGGGTGGATTTTTCCCCACCTTCCAGGGATTTAAGAAGGATTTCCCCTACCTTCCAAAAGAGCCAAATTCCTGAAAAGGATCCATGTTTTCCTCCAAGACTCTTGATGTTAAAAGCTGGAAGGTGTATTTGGGGAAGGGGACCGCTCTGATTCTTCTCATCATATGTATTAAAAAGCTGCCTTGAAGGATGTGTTTGTATAGGGGGGATACACCCCCTCCCCAAAAGCCCCAAATTGAGATACTTTAATATGTAGTTCCTCAAACTCCAAACTCATCAGTCCCATGCCCAACAGTAACAAAAACCCAGGTCCTACAATCAGCAGCAGCCATTTCTGTTCAATGATTTCAGTGCATCCTTCCCGGGCACCCCGACCCTCACCCCTGCCCAGCCAACATCTCCTCTGTTGCTCAGAGCTAAAGGGTTTATCTCCAGGAGGGATCCCCAATATACCAACTTACTATCAGTCTTTATCACAATAGCCCAGATCAGAGTTGATAGGCTGAGACAGTCAGCTCAAGAAAGACTCAGGTTCAAAGCTATTTCTGACACTTCTTAGTTGGGTGACCTGAATAAATCACAACTCTAAGCTTCATTTGTTCATCCATGAGATCTCATAGGCTTTTCTAAGAATGAAACATTTGCTTTGCAAATGGCGAAGTGCCATTTAAACATCAGATTATTGTTGTTATTAGCTAGAGGGGCAGCATAACAGAGTATAGTGGACATGGAACTTGGAATCCAGAAGCTCTGGATTCAAATTTAGCCTCATCTGCGTAAACATGAGGATGTCTCTTTACTGCTGTCTGCCTTGGTTCGGTTCAAATGAAGACTTTGGACTCAATGGCCAACTCTAAACCTAGGCTCCTAAGAAATGGACCATCTAGTAATTGATAAGAATGTTTGATTTCATGCCCATTATCTCACTCACTCCTCACAACAGGCTGGTGATATAACTCCATTTAACATTTGGGGAAACTGAGGCTTGCAGAGACAAAACGAGAGAGAGAGAGAGAGAGAGAGAGAGAGAGAGAGAGAGAGAGAGAGAGAGAGAGAAGTATCTGCCTCTCACAGCTAGCAATGGCTCATATAAGCCCCAGACCCTTTCCACTTAAGCAAGATATTAGCCTTGGTACCACGAGGACCTCTCCTCCTATGCAGTCATTATGATTCTGTAATTGCTTTCTGTATGTAAATCTCATCTTTCCCCTTCTGAGGAAGTATGACTGGGTCATACTTAGGATCATGGAACCATATATTCCTTTCTACAGATGAGGAGAGGGAATGGAGGACAATCACCAGCAATAAATGGAGCCGAGAGATGAAGAGAATTGTGGGAATAACAGCAAAGGATCCAGTGTTACCAGAACAGAGAGTTCATAGAGAGGAGATAAATGTAAGCAGACGAGAAAGGGAGAAAGGGGTCAAGCAATGAGGGCCATTGAGTGCCAGGGAAAGGATGCTCTATTTAACCCTAGAGGTAATAGGGAACCACTGGAGTAGGAGTAGGAAGGGGTCTCCAAAGTTCTCTTTGGCATTTTTCTAGAAAGGCTCTCTAGAGCTCAGTTTCTTTAGCAGCACACTAGGATATGTAACCCTGTGGGTCCCATTTCACTGTACTGCTTGCCATGAGACTCCAAAGAGAAAATGCCCGGAAGCTGGTTTGTACTACAAGGCAGTACAAACTACTGTCCCTTCTCCAACCCAAGACCGAGTTTCCATGGGGCTATGTTTGAGGGCAGTCAAGGCTAAATTACTGTAAACAAAACTTTCCCTGTCTTTCCTTTTCCCCCTTCCCTAGGCTACCAAGGTCTCTGTTGTTGATACTGAGCCAAATATACAAGATAAATAAGCCTTGTCTGAAATGGAAAGGGCCAGAGGAAAAGAGGCAGAGTCCTTGCAGAGCTGGGGAACTTGTCCATAAAACAGGAGGGAACAGTCAGGGGAGGGACTGGGCTGGGGAACCCCTCTTTCTCCAGTCCAGAAATTCTGAACTTGGGATCTGTGAGCTTCTAAAGATATATATATAGATAGATAGATAGATAGATAGATAGATAGATAGATAGATAGAGATAGAGATAGAGATAGAGATAGAGATATAGAATTGTATTTCAATATAATAATCAATGTCCCTTGTACTGTACTCCTTTGTATTTTATTTGATGATTTAAAAACATGATTATGAGAAAAAGTCCATAGGTTTTGCCAGAGTGCCAAAAGATCCAGGACACAAAAAAGGCTATGATCCTCTGATCTAGTCCAGTTCACTTCTAGCTGATATATCCTACAGATCTATTAGTGCATTGGAGAGAGAACTGGAGTTAGGAAAACCTGAGTTCAAATCCAGTCTCAGACTGAATAGTCTCGTACTGAATAGTTGTATGACTATGGGTAAGTCAGCTTTCTGTTCTGTAAAACGGATATCCCAGTTGTCATAAGGATAAAAAGAGACTTTTTTTTTTGTAAAGCACAATTTAAATGCTTTGAAATTTAAAAATTTAAATTGCTGTGAAATGCTAGCTATTATCCATCTTCCACTGGAGAATCCTCTTCCAGAAAAATAGGTGTCCTTTTTAGAAGACAAACTAGCTGACTTAAATGTCAGCTTTTTCTGTTTTCTTTCTCTCTCCAATGAAGCCAAAAGGGGAGAATAAAGAGGGAAAAGCAAAAGGTTTGAATGTTACCCTCTCTGGATCTCAGTTTCTATATTTGGAAAACTAATGGGTTGAATTATATTGCCTCTTAGATCCCCACAGGGAAGATCATGAATTAGAAGGGTATTGCGGAGGGGAGTAGTGTCACAATGGCACAGTGTCATAGTCACTGGCTTTGGAATCCAAGGATCTGGATTCAAATCCCACCTCCGTGTCACTTACTTCCTCTGTGACCTTAGACATCATGCCTCAATCTTTTCATTTGTAAAATTAAGGATCTTGAATCATACTAGGGGCTTCTGAGGTCCCCCTCCAATTCTGTAATCCCTAGAGAACTGGCTTAAGGAAACAAAAAGTCTAGGTTGGAATTCTGCCTCTGTCTATTCCTGGATAACTCTGGGTAATCACTTTTCCTATGTGGGACTCAGTTTCCTCATCTATAAAATAAAGAGGCTGGACTAGTTGGTCTATGATGTTCCCTTTAGCTCTAGAATGGGAATGCTTTGGGTTGGAAAAGGGAGCTAGAATGAGCAGGAGATGCCCATTTAGAATGGGGAATCACTAGCCTCATGACCCTGGATAAATCACTTTCCTCCAGAAAGGTGGAGACAGAGAGAGAAAGTGGGATTCAGGAAAGAGAGAGAGAGAGAGAGAGAGAGAGAGAGAGAGAGAGAGAGAGAGAGAGAGAGAGAGAAAGAGAGAGAGAGAGAGAGAAGAGAGAGAGAGAGACAAAGAGAAAAAGAGAGAGAGAGAGAGAGAGAGAGAGAGAGAGAGAGAGAGAGAGACAAAGAGAAAAAGAGAGAGAGAGAGAGAGAGAGAGAGAGAGAGAGAGAGAGAGAGAGAGAGAGAGATTAAATATACAGCCTTCCCATGAGACGGCTAGGGATTGGGTTGACCAAGACTATTTCAGGAAAGGCTACCTTCCCACTCCCACAAACACCCTCTCCCAATCTCCTTTTAGAGTCAAGAGCTGAATCTGATTCATAATTCTTCTTACTTTTCAATGGACTGTGTCCCAACCACCAAGTCCCCAAATCAGAGCATTCCAGTCTCGAGCCCCTAGAGGGCAGCTGATGCCATCAGAATGGAGTTGCCTGCTTTGAGAGAGGGAAGGGAAAGAGGGAAGAGAACTTGGAATTTCCAAGTTCATCTCTCTCCTGGAACTTTGAGAGGAAAGGAAGGGGCTGGAGAGAGAAGCATCCAAGAAAGTCTTAGGACCTTTAGACAATGAGAAATATGCAGAAAGACATAAATGGAAAGAGAGAGAGAAAGAGAGAGAGGAGAGAGAGAGAGAGAGAGAGAGAGAGAGAGAGAGAGAGAGAGAGAGAGAGAGAGAGAATGAGAGAGAGATGGGGGTGGTAGTAAAATGGGTATCCATGCCCAGAATGATGAGGAAATGGAATCCCAGCGAGGCGAGGCTTGTCCCAGCCCACACAGGCAGTACATTCAGACTCAGGGCTCTGGATTCCATCTACAATGGCAAGTTTTGCTTTTCCCCAGGGCTAGTCCCGAGACTGTCATTGCCGAGTTCTCACTCCCCAGGTGCCCCCTACGGCCCTTTCAAGGCAGGCCTATCTGTTTCCTTGCCTCAGTCTCTCCATTTTACAAGACAGAATCAGGAATGCCATCATTTTAAAGGAGGGCTGCTAGTTTAATGGACATGTCACCAACTAAAAGTCTGAGGAGTCACTGCGGGGAGTTGAGGGGGTAAATTTCCCAGGAAGAGTTTACCTCTGGACCCTGGAGACAATATGATAGGGCAGAAATCATGCTAGGCTCCCAGTCAGGAAGACAAGGGATAAATCTCAGCTCTGACACTTCCTGAGATTCCCTGGAAGGCGGGGCTCCCATTTCCAATATTCTAGGGACTCGGAGCTATTATTTACAAAGCGGGGGAGAAAATGCCAAGAATTTAAGGTTCTTTAAGTGCTGTCTCCATCCGGAAACCTTACCTGATTTGCTCCCTGGCTAATGGCTTCTCCCCCTAATTACATTGCGAGGAGTTTGTATATCTTTTCTCTTTCTGAGTCTGTATTTTCCCTCGTAAGAGACAAGCTCCCTGAGGACAGGGGCTGCAGTTTGGGGGGGGGGGGTCTTTGTATCCACAGAATCTACCATAATGTTTATCTCTTAGTAAATTTCGAATAGGCTTGGATCGCATGGGATGGAGACAGAAGAAAGGGATGACAGCGTCTTGGCTGGTTCATAAATCCTTCATTGAAAGCCCTAGTAGTTCACTGGGCAAATGCCAAGTTCCTTCTCCCTAGAAATGCAGTCAGTCAGTCAACAAACATTGATTAAACACCTACTTTTTCCACACTGTCAGATTCTAGGAAGGTCTAGTCTTATCCTGTAACACATCCTGATCCCCGGAGAAGGGAGCTGATCATCTCTACCATGAATGTCCTCAGGGGCTCTTAACATGTCCATGAACATGTTTAAAAAAATGTTTTTAAATAACTTTCCCAATAGAATTTGTTTCCTTTGTTCCTTCCTATATAATGTATTTAGTACATTTAAAAATAGCCGTTTGAACAAGGGTCCACAGGCTTCCTCCGACTCCCAAAGGGGCTCACAGCCGCACCAGAGGAGGCCCCCATCCCCCCCCCTCAGTGCCACAAGGACACCCCTCCGGACCAAGGAGAAAATGGCCAAGTTTGCGGCCTCACAAGTTGTTGTCATCTGAGGCATTGTCCCTCTACCTCCCTCCCTTCCCCCCCACCCCCTGCGTCCCCACTCCTTGGATGGAGAGTCTCGGGGGAGGTGGGGACACAGGTGATGGTCCCCTAATTTTAGGACCTGGCGGGAGGAGGGGGGAGATCGCCACTCTTCTCTGGACTCTTCTTCGGGGACCCCTACTGAAAGAAGGGATGCCAAAAGAGGCTGGGGGGACGGGAAAAGTTTGTTTTGGGGGAAGCTTTGGGGCTCTGGGCCCGGGCTCTGGGCTGACAGAGCCCCGGATCGCATCTCTGCGCTAGGGGCACTTGGCCAAGTCTCCCGCTTCCGTCTCTGTGCTCCCCGGTCCCCCTCTTTCCCGGCTCCCTGGCGCACACACCAAAGCCCGCCTCCCTCCGTGGGTTCTTCCCGTCAGCCAAAAAAGCTGCCTGCGCAACTACTCCACTGCTACAACCGACAGAGGGATTCCCGGAGCTCCGAGGAGGCGCAGACAGCGGCGCTCGGCGGCCGAAGCAAGGCCGAGCTTGCTCGGCTGCGGAGCTTCCCAGAAGCGCCCCTGCCCGCCCGCCCCCGCGCAAGAGCCCCGGGCAAGCCAGACGCCGGCCCCCGCGCACGAGCCCGAGGCAAGCCAGACGCCGGCCCCCGCCGGCTCCCGGGGGCTGCTGCGCGTCCGCCGCTACCCACGGAGGACTGACCCGCCGGAGCGTCGCTCGGTGTCGCCGGCTATCAGGGCTCCAGGCCCGCACGTCTGCCTGCCCGTCGGAGTGCTCCCGGCTCGCCAGGGCTCCCCGGTGTCTCCTTCCCGGGGTACTTACCGTGGAACTCCGGGGCCGCAAGGCTCGGGGGAAATCATCGGCTCCAGGGCTGGCTCGGGTCTTCTTGGGTCGTCTGGACCATTTTCTTGCATCCCCGGCCTGACTAAATCCCCAAATCACCCTCCCCGAAACTGCGTGGCTCTCGGGTTCGGACAATATGTAGGCGCAGAGACTCTCTCAGCCGGTCCCTTCCTCCACCGAGCTAGTGGCGAGACCCGGAGGAAGGAAGGGATGAAGGAAGAGATGAAGGAAGGGAGGGACCCCAACCTCAGAACTTCTTTCTCAGCAGCCTTGAAGGTCCCAGTATATGCAGCTGCAAGGGACCCCAGAGCGCTCTTCCTCCGGCTCCTGATCTGACAGATGAGGATGCTCGGGGTGAGAGAGGAGAAGGAATGGACCAGAAGTCCCACAGCTCGTCAGTGACAGAGCTGGAACTCTAATCCCAGATCACGTTCCCTGACTACAAGGCATAGGAGGCAGAGCTGGAAGGGACCTTAGAGCTCTGGTCCAGCCCCCTCGTTTGATGGATGGGGAAACTGAGGTTTCGAGGAGAAAGGGGGAGGGAGGATAGAGACAGACAGGGGGAGACAGAGAGATAGAAGCAGAGTGACTCAGAGACAAAGAGACAGACAGGAGAGAGAGAGAGAGAGAGAGAGAGAGAGAGAGAGAGAGAGAGAGAGAGAGAGAGAGAGAGAGAGAGAGAGAGAGAGAAGAGACGAGACTCACTTGCAGAGACAAAACAAAAAAGAGACAAGAACTAGGGAGAGACAGAAAGAAACGGGGAAGGCACAAAGAGTAGACACCAGAGTGTGTTACATCCCACAAGAAACCACTGACAGTGAGGGCTTTTTAAGAGACGGAACCCCTTAGAGCTAGATACGGAGGGGGAGGGGAGAAGGTCCCGAACTCCTCTTCCCGGCTGGCAGCTCACATCCCCACCCCCCACCCCTCCAGCGGCAGAGGCAGAGAGCAGAGACGCAGCCAGCCCCCCATCCCCTTCTGCCCCCCTCCTGGAGCGCCCCGGTACTTTCCGCAGGAGTTCCTGCCGCACGCAGACAGCCGGGTCCGGAGAAGCAGCTGTCCTGGCGGAGGAGGAGAGGAAGGGGACGCGGGGGTGGGCCGGGGGTGCCAAGTCGTGGCCAGCCCGGGGAGGAAGGAGAAGAGGCGGAAGAAGCGGCTCCTTACCCCGCTGGGGCATCGTCGGCGGGGCCGAGCAGAGGCTGCATGGGGCTTCCGGCGGGCGGCGGCGCGGGCCGCTGGAGCGGGGAACGGACACTGGCGCGGGCGCGGGCGCGGGGCCGCTTCACATGGCGGGGCCGGCTCTGGGGCCGGGACCCGAGGAGTCGGGGCACAACAAACTGAGTCCTGCGAGCGCAGCGCCCTGCGTGACGGAGCTGAGCCGCCAGCCAGCGGCCAGAGCTGGTCCCTCCTCTCCATTACCATATTAAACCAATCGCGCTCCCTAAGAGATGTCACCTCCCACGCGCTGGGCTGCCTGGCTCGGGAGGCGTCTGCAGGCGCTAAGGGAGCGAGCTAGCGGGGGAACTAGGGAGCCAGGACTCGGCGAGGGAGGGAGGGAGGGAGGGAGGGAGGAAAGGAGGGAGTGCGAGGGAGCAGGTCCGAGCCCCGGGGCCCGGAGGCTCCCCGCTCTCTCGCTCCCCTCTTCCCTCCCACCCCATCTCCCCGGGGCGCTGACCTGCCTCCGGGTCCCCCGGGCCCGTCTTCCTGAGCTCTCCCAGCTTTCTGGGCCACTCACCACTTCCTAGCAAAACTAGCGACGAGGCGCCTGGGGAAAACCTAGAAAGAGAAAGAGCGGACTTGGGGCATCCCTTACTTTCAAACACGGGGAGGGGAATCCCAGGGACGTACGCCAGAGCGTACAACAACCATGGCTTGTCTCGGGAGAGTTCTGGGACAGTCCGGTGGCCTCCCCTCCCCCCAGTCAGCAGCAGCACCTTCAAGCGCTCCCCAGGAACTGGGACTGATGAGCAGGGACGTGTCGCTTGGAGCTTGCTCTTCCTTTCGCCCCCCTTCCTTAGCTTCCCTACCTGCCACCTTCACTTCTGTGTCCCCGACCCCCGTTTCTCAGGCGGGTTGCTCTGTGCTAAATAATACATACACACACACTCACACACACACACACACACACACACACACACACCCCACCCTCCAATTCACTCCAGACACAACTTTAAAGCGCAAATGCTGGAAACGTGTAGGCTAAAGCAGGTCAGTCACCACATTTATTGCCGACCTACTGTGTGTTGAGAGCTGGACACGCTAACTAAAAGTTGGCTCCGGTGGTCCCCGAGCCCTATCTCTCTGCCCCCCCCCCAGGTGTTTCTGCGCAGCTAAGATTGCTGGATATTGGCAGGAGTCCCGGCGACCATAGCTGGGAGTGGGAGGATGCTTTGGGTGACTCCACACAGTGCGTGTGGGTGTGTGTACGGGGGAAGACAGAAGTTCATCTACAGACACTGTCACTACATCTTCTCCCCATCAGCCACAGCAAAGCCGAGGAGGGACCCCCTCCGCTGCCTCCCGCACTCCCTTCGCAGCTTGTGTTCTTTTTAATCAGATTTGACTAGATTTTCCCTAGAGGAGGAGGGGGGTTCGTGTGTTTAGACCCTGCAGGCGCTAGGAAGGCTCATTACATTTCTAGGTATTCTGGGATTCTTAGTCTCTCCCCTCCCCCCTTCCCCTTTATTACGAAGCCTCATTTGCGAAGTGGAAGGATTATATAAGTAAAGGGATGGAGTCCAGCTTTGTAGCACTCCGTTTTACAAAACAAACGACAAGTCCCTCTGCCCCGAACAGATTCGTGGGTAGAGGGGGACTCTAAGTGTGGAAATTCCCTTCACCAATGAAGCTCCGCACATCGAGCATCCTGAATCCAAGACTTCTCTGACTCTCAGGGAAGGTTCCTTCTCCACCTGCCTGTGTCCAATACATAGTTGTCCACCTGTTTCATCATATCCTACTGTCCCTCACCTCATTTGAGGGTTTTCTTTTCTTTTCTTTTTTTCTGAGACAATTGACGTGCCCACAGTCACACAGCTAGGAAGTGTTAAGTGTTTGAGGTAGGATTTGAACTCAGGTCCTCCTGACTTCAGGGCTGGTGCTCTATCCACTGAGCCACCTAGCTGCCCCTTTGAGGTTTTCTTAACAAAGACACTGGAAAGGTTTACCATTTCCTTCTTTTCCAGATGAGGTGCTCGATGTGCTGAGCATCCTGAATCCAAGACTTATCTGACTCTCAGGGAAGGTTCCTTCTCCACCTGCCTCTGTCCAATACATCCACATCATAGTTTACTTATTTCTGCCATATTCTACTCCCCCAACCCTATTTGAGGTTTTCTTAACAAAGATACGGGAATGCTTTGCCATTTCCTTCCGCAGCTCATTTTCCAGATGAGGAAACTGAGGCAAACAGGAGGAAGTGACTTGTTCAGAGTCACTCAGTGTCTGAAACCATATTTGAACTGGGGAAGATGAGCCTGGGCACTCTATGCCCTCTGAGGCCACCTAGCTGCTCCAAGGTCTACATTAGAGGGCATTATCATTCAGCCCAAAGTACCATGTCCTCAACCCTATATCTGTGTATCATGTTCATTTACGGATCTCTGGTCAGTCTGAGTATTGCAGGCAAATTCCCGTGTGCCCAGAGAAGGATAACAAGGATGGGAGTGAGGGGGGAGACAGGAAATCATGTTGGGGTTTCTGATGGGGGAACAGGGGCTGCCCTACTTAGGATGGTTGGAGAAGACAAGACCATAGCTGGTAAGAGGCCTGATGGTTTCCTCTTCCAATTCTGCGTGGGCCCTGAAGGTGCAACGAGAGGCAGAGTTTGGCTTAGAAGAGGGAGGAACTTGCCCATAACTAAAACTGCTCAGTGAAGGCATGGGTTGCCTTAGGGAAGAGTCAGGCATCCCTTTCCAGAAAGTGAGCAGAGAGAGGAGCAATGAGACCCCTAGGGAAGTTGTAAAGGAAGTCCAGCAGGATATCATTTATTGGATGTGAGGACTCCAGTGGGTAGGGTCCTTGTCTGGCCTTCCCTCAGGGAAGGATTAATCATTGTCCTTTACATTGAGTTGAATCATGTAAATGACAACTAACTGACAAGGTCCCAGTACTCGGCAGCTCTGAAGTGCAGCGGATCAGCCTGGCCCCTAGCAATGCATCCTTTCTCATGGTACCTTTGACCCAGAGTCAAGAACATTTCTTCCTGCCCCTCCACTCTGCCCCCTGATCTGCATGCCTGATGGGGGATTTTCCCACATACTATATAATTCCTCCCCTCTCATCCCACCTCCACCCCCATTTTTCCACCACAGCCCTATTTACAGGTCAGCGTGTTTGTCTGATATTTCTATTCAGCAGCTCATCTGGTAAAGATGTTGGGCTGATAGGGGACAGTGGAGAGAAAACCTGTCTGAAATCTGGTATCAAATGGTCAAAGCTAGACCTTGCACATCCAGAGGTTAGGTAACCCAGCGAGCTGGAAAATCTGAGCAAATTTTTTGACCCTCCCTTCATACAGAAAAGAAATCTGATTTTCCTTTTATGGGATGTTTACAGTATCTTACTGTAAAATTTGGGTTGACATGATACAATACTCTCTCTCTCTCTCTCTCTCTCTCTCTCTCTCTCTCTCTCTCTCTCTCTCTGTATATATATATATGTATATATATATATATAGCATTTCTGAGTTTCTAAACTTTTCCTGTGTTATCTGCTGGCCATTGTATGTCCTTTGAAGCTTCTGCAAAACTCCCCCAAAATTCCCATTTAATGTCTCATGCTAACTGGCGATGTGTCAAAACTGCAATGAAAAAAAGTGGATTTGTAGAAGGGATACTTGTAATTACTCCAGCCCACTCTTCCCAGATCCCCTAATGCAATAATCTGAAGCTCTTCTTTCTCATTTCCTATATCTGTTCTGGGCTTGATTATGGGTCTCACAAGGAAACACCCCCACAGTGAAGAGAGAATGAGAAACCAAGCTCATCCCACATGAGGCTTTGCCCTCCCCCGCTGAGCAGAACCCCCTGGTGCAGTGACCCCTATTGTCTTTAGCAGCTCCCAGTCACTGGTCTCTTAGGTGCTGCTTTTCTTCTCCTGATCAAAATGAGAACAGAGCTCTTCTTCCCTTTATTCAGCTGAGAAAAAGACTCGTTTTTAAAGGTTGATTATTGGAATAATCTTGTGAGGAGCTATGCATTCTACAGGGGTACTTGTCTATAAAGTCTTGGAGATTCTGAAGATGGGACAGTTGTGACTTGCCCAGCATCACACAGCTAGATTAATGTCTGAGGCAGGATTTCAACTCAAATCTCCTCGCTGATAAATGCAGCATACTTTGCATGACAGCAAGCTCTCTCTCCTATTCCTGGGTTCCTAAGAGAAAATCAAAGTAGACAAAATATAAATATTTATAACCAGTATATATAAAATAAAAACATTCCTGAGTATATTACAATATTTATGTCCATATTTATAAGCACATAGACATATTTGTATACTTATAATAAGCAAGTATGAAATATAAATATTTATAAATTAATGATAAATGATAAAATGAAATACAATATAAATATAAAATATTTCATATCTAAATATATTTATGAATATGTAAATACAAATTAAAATAAATAAGATAGACATGATTGTCATTGAGGAGTTTATGGATTTTATCTACTCCAAGCACCTTTGTCTAATAGAAGGGAAGTCTCCCCCCTCCCTCAGGCCTCTCTCTTTGACCTCTCCCAGGCCAGTAATCATGTACTGATGTATACACCTCGATGGCTGAAATTTGGAACATTAAAGCTAGGAAGGACCTTAACGCATAGAATGTTAGAGATGGGGGGAAACTTAAAGTCCAGGATCATGGTGGTGGAGAGAAACTGGCTGGAACCTAAACGGGTAGTTTCTAGCTCCAAGTTCAGTGTATTCAAATGGACTGACATAGTGAAAGGAGAAACTTCCACCTCTGATCTCTGTTTGAAGAAGCCCAATAGGAGATAGCACTTATTTGACTGGACCCAAAGATGCTTTCTCCCAGCATCCTGGTCCTCCTGGGGAGGTTTAGGAGAAATAATCCTGTCGTCATTTCTTCTGAGACCCCTGACTTCTCCAGACTATCTCCAATACATGTCAAACATTCCCTGGCCTGCCTTTCAGCAGGCATTTTGATGGTGTAGACAGACATTGGATAGAGCCTCCGGTCAGGAAGACCCGGATTTGAATCCCATCTCAGATACTTTACTAGTGGTGTGACTGAGAAAACCACTTAGCTGCTCTTGGGGTATTTCCTCAGCTGTAATAAAAAGCAATAAAACCCTCTGAAACTTGTTTTAAATATTAAACGGATGCTGGCAAAGGCGGCTCTTCTTCCTCACAGCAACTCCATCAGGCACTACACTTTGCCGAAATTACAGATGAGGGATATTGCACCCAAAGAGCTGTCTTTTGATTCGAGAAGAGTTATATATTAAGCACCCAGCTTTCCTTCTCAGTCCACTTTGAAAAAAGCAATATCTACTATGCCAAATGAACCAAGGAGGACTCTTTAGAGGATAGGGGTGGGAATGAGCATTTGAATAAGCACCTACTGGGTGCCATTTGATCTCATAACAACCCCTCGAAGTGAGTGCTATTGTTACTTCCATTTTAAAGTTGGGGAAACTGAGGTAAACAGCAATTAAGTGACTTGCCCCAAATCACAGCTAGTTAAGTGTCTGGGGTCAGATTGGAACTCAGGACTCTATTCATTCTGTTCCCTAGTTGCATCTGGTGCTTCTTTCTAGAAACAGCTCCCCCTTCCCAGCTTGCACCTGTTCCCCAGCATCTGCGAGATGCCATGATGGAGAGAGAGCTGTATCTCTCCTTATTGCTTCCTTCCACTCCCTGCCCCCCACCCCTCCACCTCCCCCACACACATTCCTCCACTTGCTGGCTATGTCTAGCCTGTGAATCATCCCTAGTGAGCTGCTAGGGAAGCTAATGAAATGTCACAGAGCTCACTCACCTGGGGGTTGGGGACAGAGGGAGGCTGCAAAAAAGGATTAGCTCATTTATCCAGCTGAAGTAGAAAACAAACTTCATGTCCCCAGTGCCCAGGGGGGAAATCGAGTCCTGTGTAAAAGGACCGGATGCTTCCAAATCCCTCTTCCTCATTACTCTTTGGCTTTTCTGGCCAAGTAAGAGGGTAAGATGAGATAGTTCTATGTGAAGAAGGTGGGGAAATGCGCTCCCCTTCACTAATGTTCCTTAAGCAGAGCCCAGTCATGAAGGAGATTCATAGTCAGGTCTGGATTGGATTGGGTAACCTCGGTGCTCTTCAATGTTGTGGCTCCATGGAGCCAACTTAGGGCCCTCATTGCCTCTCCTTGTTTATTGCCACAACTGCCTTCCAATTGGACATCGAGATCCCCCTCCCATCTCTCATTCTCTCCCCTGTCACCCATTCTTCCTCACAGCTGCAAAAATAATATTCCTAACCCACAGGTCTGCCCACGTAACTCCCTTGTTCGAGAAGCTCCAATGTCTCCCTACAGCCTCTAGGTTAAATACCCATTTCGTAGTCTGGGGTTGAATTCTCATCCCTGATTCCAATCTATCTTTCCTACTATTCCCCTTCCTGCAGTTTTTTCAGATGAGCTGGCCTCCTAGTTCTATCAAAAAGTTGCTATTGCATGTGTCAGTTTGTAGGCTCAGTCTTCCACATCTGGGCTGCTGCTGGCTCCCCTCTGCCTCTTAGAATCTATTTTCCTTCAAGGTGCAGCTCATTCTGGGAAGCATTTTTTGATCTCCTTACCCAGCTTTCTGCTAATATTTTTTCTTGTAATTCTAATAGTTTTTCTTGTAATATTTTCTGTTTATTTGGTGATCTCCAATAGAAAGTCAATTCCTTGAGAGCAAAGGCTGGTATGCATTTATTTGGTGCCTTTGTGCCTGTTCCTGAGTGCCATGCCCTTCGGTATTCAGTAAATGCCCTTTGGAGTGATTCCACCTGTATGTAAAACTGCTCCAATCCTTGAACCTCAAAAGTAGAGGAAACCTAAAGAATCTGATCCAACCTTCTTATTTCAAACATGAGTGGACATGTTATTAGCCCAGCTCTTCCGAGAACTGAATGCAGCTTTTTCACTGCTGCCTCAAGCAGACAGAGTCCAGCACAATTGATATTATACTGATAAATATGGCAGTCAAAGGGAACCGAGCTGCTGATTTTAGGAATGCAACTGATTCATATATATTTATTCAAACGTCCTTGCTTCATTTCCATTTCCCTTTATGGAGACACAGGCCTAGATCTTGTCCTCCTCTTCCTTCCCCTCCCCTTCCCTCCTTCCCTCCCAAAGCCCTCCTCTCCTTCTCCTCCTCCCTCTCCTCCTCCTCCTTCTTCCCAGCTATTGTTTCCAAGATCCCCCCAGGGTCATTCTCAAAGCTATGTGTGTATGCACAGGCTCTCTTATTCTCTCTCTCTCTCTCTCTCTCTCTCTCTCTCCCTTCTCTCTGTTTCTTTCCATCTCTTTTTATATGTGTCTTTCTTTGTCTCTGTCTCTATCTCTCTCTGTCCATCTCTCTGTCTTTCTTTATCCCTCTCTCTCTTTGACTCTCTGTCTCTGTCTTTGACTCTTGTTTCTCTGATTTTCTGCCTGTCTTTCTCTTTGTCTCTGCCAGTCTGTCTCCCCACTTCCTCCCAAGCTGACAGACCCTTAGAACCTTTGTCTGCATTCTATCCCCTTTCAACTTCCTTCCAATTTCCCAGATATGTGCCTAGACCCCTGGTTCTCTGATTATGTTTTAGCCTCTTCCATGGCCTACCACCCCCCTTTCCCCTCTAGTCTGTTACCTCCTCCTTCCAGAAACCTAGGACTCAAAGTTCCTTTTTCTTCCCAGACTCCATGTTTACCATCTTCACTTCTCATCCCCTTGCTTCCCCAACCTTAAAGCTCTCCGAGGCTGCCTCTTTCTCCAAGCCAGGGAGCACTCCTGTTTGTTGTTGGTCCAGGTGAGTAGCAGTTGACCTTGGAAGAAGAGACATTTGACCTGAGTTCCTGTCCCCTTCCCTCCAAATCCCTGGGCATCCGGAGAGAGTCCAGACGTAACCTCCCACAGACACTCCCTCTTTGTAGTGTCAATAGAAGTCCTTTTCCCCTTTCCTCAACTCCCGTCCTATAAACCTTTAGGAACCAGCTGAAAAAGAAAAGGGAATCTTGCAGGTCAGGGAGCCCCAAGCCAGGCATTTCCCTCTAAAAACTGACTGGAGGGAAGTTCAGAGAAAGGAGAGAAGCAGAAGCCCCCGCTGCTGCCTCTTCCTCTTCTTACTGTTTTAGATTTGAGCTCCCAGAGCTGTCTGCAAAGATGGGAGGAAGCTCTGGCCTGCGGGGAGAGGTTAAGGGAGAAAGTGTATGTTGTGTGTGAGAGAGGAGAATTCAGCATAACTCTCACTAGCTCCAGCGGGGAGATGGGGGGGAAGGGGGAGGGGAAGTGCTGAGCTTCCTCTGTCAGCCTGAGCACCAGCTTCCTGAAAACTCCAGGAAAGATTTAGAATTGCAGAGAACCTTGGCCATCAGAGGACCATGGGTTCAGGACTGGAAACTTCCAGAGAGATCCCCAAGGGAAGGATTCTTAATCTGGGGCCAACAGAGAACCACCAGATCCATGAACTTGTAGATGAAAACGATTACATCTTTAGTTCAATATAACTTGCTTTCTTTGTAATCCTTTGCATTTGATTTAAGGCATTTAAAAACCTTATTCTCAAGACAGGTCCATAGATTTCACCCAAATGCCACCAAAAGGATCCATGACACACTCATCTTCATCTTAGAGAGGAAGAAACATAACTTAGGAGGTGAAAGCTCTGGCCAGCATCACACAGCTAGTCAGGGAGGTGAGAGAGGGGAAGGACAGCATCAAATGCCTCCAAATCCAGCCCTTTTCCCACTGAAAATTCTGGTTAAATGACTTATTTAAGGGAGCAGGAATAGAACCAAGTTTTGAGTCCTAATGATAGATCAAGAGTTGAAAGGGATGGCAAAGCCATTTAGTTCCATACCTTCATTTTAAAGGGGGAAAAAATAAGTCTCAGAAACAACTTGCTCAGAAACAAAAAGATAATAAGCATCAGAGGCAGTTATAGCTGGAGGAGCTCTTGGAGATTGCTGAGTCTACCCCCCTCATTTAACAGATAAGGAAACAGAGGTTCTGGAAGATTGTGATTTACTCATGGTTATTGCAGAAGTATTAAGATTTAAAATCAAATCTTCCTGAAGTCCAAGTCCAGTATATTATATACTCACTGAATCATATTGTCTCTTGGTCTGTTAGTCTTGAATAATTTATTACTCTGTATCTCAGTTTACCAGATATGTGAAAAAAGAAAAGGAAAACAGATGTGATTGGGGGGGGGGGATATCATCCTAGGAAGTCTTAAATACAGTAAGGACATAATAAATGATTACTGAACCAAATTCAAAAGAAATCTTTTTTTTTTCTTCTTTCTGGCCATATTCAGCTAGCCCCCAATTTGCCTCCCAAGCCAGTGGAGGTTTAACTATGGGTTTTTGGAGAAAGAGATGTCAACTCTAAACACTCTTGTTCTTGTTATTTGTCCTTTGTTTTTGAAGAAGACCAGTGGCATGACCAGGTGACATCTTGACTTGTGTGTGAATTGAATTTAAGTTAGGCAGAGTTGCACAAAGTCTTCAGCCTCCTTTTCTCTTCCAGAGTCATCAAAGTCCAGTAGCAAGACAAAGGCCGGGACAAGTGGCAATGGCCCAGGATGCAGTAGATAGCCTCGGCATCTTTGATGTCTGACCATTAATGTCTCATGTCCTCTGGAGTGCGTCAATGGCTGTCAACTGAGTCTTCCAACTTGGAAGTGGAAGTGGCCCTCTATGAGAGGGGAGGACCACACCCCAAGTGATTTGGGAAGATGCTGTCCCAGGCCTTTGGACACATGGTCCCCTCTTCGTGCTTCACCCAGCATTAGGCAATTATTCCCAGAAAGAGACATCAACATTTGCCCAAATGACTACAAAAGAAGATGATGAAAATTCTTCCTTTTCATTTATCTCTTAAGGATTCATGATCTCCTTAAGTGCACTTTCCCTCCATGTGTGCAGAACAATGTCTGCCCATTTTTCTTCTTATATGATTCTTAACCATATCCTCCCACAGTTTCTCTTCAAGTGATCTATTCAACATAATAAAGGCCTTTCTCTGGGGCTCTGCATTTTGTGGGTACCTTACAGTACTTGCACATTTATGCATTTCTTGTCCCACATTTAGGGATAATTAGATCTTAGAGACAGTCCTGTTGAAGTACCCCAGTTTATAGGTGAGGAAATAGAGCTTCACAATGGGAAGTGCAGAGGGAAGTAAGCAAACCAAAAAAGTAGGCAGTGACTATAACAATGTAAATGGGAAGAATAACTATGAGACATTCAAAAATAAATGTAGCAAAATCATAAAGAATAAGCCTGGCCACCCAAGAAGAGATAAAGATTATTCCATTTCATTCCTTTGCAGAGGCTGTGATATTCTGCATGTAGTGTCTATTTTTTAAAAAATATATTGATCTGCTTTGCTGATTTTTTTTCCCCTGTCCTTCAAGATCTTTCCTCTATTTTTTTAATCTTTAAAAATATTTTATTTGCTATTCAGGATATATCTCTTGGAGAGAGCACAAGAGGGAAACTGAAAGTAATATTTGTAATGTAAAAAAAAATCAATAAAAGTGGTTGTTTACTCACAACAACCTTGTAACACATGAGGAAACTGAGGGTTTGAGAAATTGAGAATCAGGATGTCTATAATGAAAAAAAAAATTCTATTCAGAGTCAGATTTGGGTTCCAATCTGGTCTCAACTGTTTATTACCTATATGATTTTGGACAAGTCATTTTCCTCCTTGGAGTTTTAGTTGTCATTTTAAAGAGGTATCAGAAATATCAATTTCAGAGGATCTGAAAAGAATCTTGGTTTCTTTATCTGTAATAACAATAGCTATTATTTATATAGCACATCCTCACAGCAGCCTTGGGAGGTAAGTGTTATTATCCTAGTTTTATAGATGAGAGAACTAAGATCTGAAGCAGGTAAGTGACTTGCCCAGGACCAACTGAGAAAATGTCTAGGGGTGGATTTGACCTCACAATTTTATGATTACAAGTTCAGGACTCTGTCCATTGCACCACCAAGCTCCTTCTCAATGATATCTAAGGTTTCTTCCTCCTCTAAATATATGATCAGATGACAGTGGAGAAGTTTGGAGCATCGAAATGGCCTAACTATAAAGGATCAACATCAGATTTGGATTGCAGATCCTAGACTCTGATCCCTGTCCCCTACCACCTCATCAAGATCTTCCAAGAGCCCACTTCTTTGCCTCCTTCTCTCCATCTCTGGCACATCCTGCCAGCCGACTGTGAGTGTCTCTGGTGAACTTCCTCTTCCCTTCTCATTTAAATCACTGTATCTGCTGGCTTCCCCACCCCCCAGATCTCTCCATGTGCAAATGAGTGCTGGGAGATGAGTAAACAGACTTCAGGAAATGAGCTTCTGAATGGCTAAGGGGGAGGGGGGCACCCAGGGGCCTCTCTCTGACAATCCTAGGAGGTCAATAGCTGTTCTAAAGAACTCAGCTCCTACCAAAGGGAGATAATGTTTCTATCAAAGCCTAATCCCTAAGTGAGCAAAATCTCACACCTCAGACATGAAAGTCACTGGCCATGGGGAGGGAGAGAAGGAGGAGAAAAGCACAGAAGGAATTTCACTCTAGCCTCCAAACCTGACTCACAATATAAAGGATTCCCTTTGAAGAGAACATCTGTCCCTTTTGCATGTTCCCCGGTGAGGGAATAATCCTAGAATCTCTGTCCCCAATTGCCTCAAAGAGGGCAACCATCCTGGGCCTTCACTGCCAGATCCTGGGAGTTGTGGATCCTGGGATAATCATAAAAGCCCCAAGTACATTATCCCAGGTGCCTTTTGTGACGGAACCACGTGGGAGGCTGAACTGGTCAGGGATTATCATTCCCATTTCCCAGTCAAAGAAACTGAGGTTTAGATAGCAAAACACTAAAGCAGAGAGAGCATTGGATTTGCCAGCAGAAAACCTGGATTCTAGTCTCTCAAGAACAATCATCCCAGACTAACCAGGGCAGGATAGCACAGATTCGAGGGTTTGAGTCCACATCTGCTACTTTTCTACCTTCTGTCACTTACCACCTGTGTGACTTTGGCCAAGTGATTAACCTCTCTTGCTCCCAGTTCCTCTTCTTTAAAATGAGGGGGTTCAACTCCCTAATCAGTAAGGAGGTCACTTCTTGACTTAAATCCATGATTCGTGCAGACTCTTTATAATAATTGCTTCCTTTTTAAGAGTTTCACTAACAAACACGTTGCCAATCCAGTCCAAACCCTATTTACAGAAATTTGATATTCAGGAAGACCAAAGGAATCGCTAATTCTGGATTCAAATCCAAGTTCCCAAAAGAGACAATATTTGTAAAGTATATAGCACAATACCAGGAACATATTAAGCTGCTGTTTAATAAGTGCTTGTTCCCGCTCTCCTTCCCCTATTCCAAATTCTGTCCTCTTTCTGATCCTGGACATGTAGGCACTATCCAGCTCTGCTTCTGGGTCCCAACATAAGCCAAGGTCCATGATGAAACTGCTGAATGAAGAAGTCACTCCCCCCCCCCCCGCTCTTATGTTCTAGTAAGGGGATGTGTTGATTTTACCCAGGGTGGCAGCATATTCCAGATATCAATAAATAAAACCTAGCCTGGCATTTACAGTGATAGATTTATTAATAGGAGTACACACCATTGCAATGGCATATTAGAATAACAAAAGCAGTCTGCTGGGGGTGATTGCAAAATGCATCATTATATAATTGCTCAACAAACTAGGCAGGGGAGATGGTACCTGTCAAACCCAGACAGTAACAGCACACCCAGGATGGAGGAAGAGATGACAAAGGAGGGAGGCCCTGTAGCACTCACTGATGAATTCTTCCCTGAGCCCAGGAACTGTAGGATTTCAGATAATGATTCCTAGAGAGTGATGGAGGAAGCCCAAGTGGAGAAGAATCATATTCCTTGAATGGATATTTCCCATTAAACTTTCCAGTGCTAAGGGATAGTAAGGTCCCTTCAAGGCCATTTAATTCATGATTGACCTGAATTCAATATGGCAGGAATGATGATGGTGATATTAACTAATATGCAAATAGAGCTTTAAGGTTTATGAAGTTCTTTACATACATTATTTCCTTTCATCTTTATATAAACCCAGTGAAAGAAGTACCAGGATTATCCCCACTGTATTGACTAAGAAGCTACAGCTTGAGACTTATTTCCTAGAGCCTTGGAACTTCTACCAATCAATCCTGACATGCAAGCAGATATTTTTAAAAAATACATTTTATTGATATCTTTTCTTTTTAGATTGGCTTTATTTCTCAAAGGATCCCTTTCCCTTCTCAGGGAGCTATCCTTTATAACAAAGGATATAGAAAATTAGCAAAACTAACCAACATATCATAAAAGATGGATATTATCTGCTGTGTCTCCTACTCTAGTCTCCTGTCTTTGCAAAGAAGAGGAACTGCCTTCTCATCTAACTTCTTCATTATAATCCTGTTTCAATGATTTTTTTGTTGTTGTTTCCTTTTGCAATGTTGTAGTCATTTTTAATTTTTCCGGATTCAGCCCTTTCACTCTGCTTCAGTTACATATGTCTTTCCATGCTTTTCTGTATTGTTTATCATCATTATTTATTAGAGCACAGTTGATATTCTGTAACATTTCAGTTCCCCAGTTTGTTCAACTACATTCATTTTTTAATAGTAGCAAGAACCCAGAAACAATGTATTTCTGTAACTGTTTTGGCTTATATGGGACCTTTCTTTTTGCCATTGGGTTCTTGGGTCTAAACCTAACAATGAAATTTCTAGGTCAAACTGTAGAAACAGTGTGGTCACTTTATTGTGTTGAGTAGGAGTTGACCTAATACATCAACCAAGTACTCCTAGCCTACTTAAAGTAACTGATAAAAATCTCATTCCCCATACTGTACTCAGGTGAGAACATTTCTCAATCAACCAATCAATTCTCAGGTTTTTAGTATAAAAGCCCTTGATTGGATGGAGTTACATAGGAAGAATGTCATTGGCTGAGGAAACTGGGGGTGATGCGTTATAGAGCCCTTCCTGTTAAACCTGGGCCTTTTTTCTCCTCCTTCCTATAATTAATGTGAGTATGTATTTAATGTTTATGTACATGTTGTTCTTGTTTTTCTCAAGAGAATGTAAAATCCTTGAGAACAGGAAAAAGAAATACCCCAGAGGGCCAAGGATTCTGCTCCTTCTCACTCCCACATGAGTCTTTCTCTGAAATTTAGCCAGAATGATTTTTCTTCTGCTTCTTCAAATATCAGTTCTAAATCGATTTTTGTCTCTATATTCTTTGCTTTTGTCTCTATATTCTCACTGCTCAGAACACTGCCTGGCACAGAGGAAGTTTTTACTAAATGCTTATTGAATTGAACTAATAAGCAAGAGAGCTTGCTCTCAGGCCATGGACCCAGAGGAGAACCCAGAGAGTTGAAGATATTGTTTCATAGTGTCTTATGGTGGCCAAGGAGTTAAATTGGTTTGATGAATAAAATAGGTCTGAGCAAGAACTAGCTCATCGCCCAGGATGTAACATCTGATTCAATTCAATTTAAGGAAGGTTTATTAAATACTGGTCAGGCACTGGCCTAGATATGAAAGATATAAGGACAGAAATGAGGGGTCCTTACTTTTAAAGAGTTTACATTATAATGGGGGTAGATCTACAGATTCATATGGATCCAAAAAAGTAAACATAAAGCCTATATAGAGCTATAAAAATTTAAGTCACCCTTGATAGCATATAATAGTCTTTGATAGTCCTTTTGGAAGGAATTATTTAATTTTTGTCTTTTTATGGCTAATACCTACCCCCATATCTGACACAAAATAGGTGATTAAAATAATTGTTGACTGATTTCAAGAGGGAGAAGATAATAATGAATGGAAGGAAATCCAGAAAGACCTCACAAATGAGGTGTTAACATATTGATGGAAACTAGGAAATCTATGAGGAGGAGGAGAGAAATAAGTACATTATAGACATGAGGCCCATCTGTGCAAAGACTTCAAAGTTAAAAGATGGGATGTCATCATGGAGCATGAGGGGAAGCAATAGGAAATATAACTGATGAGGTAGATGGAAACCAATTTGTTCAGAGCACAGGAATTTGGATCTTTGTTTTTTTCTTGGAGACAATAAGGATGATACACACACACACACACACACACACACACATACATATATATATATACATGCATAAATATGCATAAAGATGCAGTACAATGTTCAGGAGATATCTAGTGTGCAGAACCAGAGATGCGATACAATGGTTAGGAGATGTCCAGTGTACAGGACCAGGGACGTGGTACAATGTGCAGGAGATGTCCAGTGTATAAAACCAGAGGTGTACAATGTGCAGGAGATGTCCAGTGTATAAAACCAGAGGTGTGGTACAATGTGCAGGAGATGTCCAGTGTATAGAACCAGAGGTGTGGTACAATGTGCAGGAGAGGTCCAGTGTATAAAACCAGAGGTGTGGTACAATGTGCAGGAGATGTCCAGTGTACAGAAGAGAAACTCAAAATAAGGAAATACTACCAGATTCCGTTTCCTCCCCAATCTTTGTTTGGTGGGGAATATGGCAAACATTATAGGGATTATGAGTTACTTGGGACCAGGATACACTGACTTAGTGAAAAGAGGGTTCAAAGAAGAATCAGGAGAAGAGAACCTTGGAAAAGAATAACAGAATTATAATTATTGCTTGGAGATAAAGAGATGTTTGACTCCAGAGGGAGGGAGGCTACACAGAGTTCCCAAAGGATGGTTCTAGGAGGAGATTCTAGGTCTAAAAAAAGTATCATGCAATTTGGACAAAGAAACCTAGTGGGAGAATAGTCTGGTATTCTGTCAGTGCTTTGGTAAAACCAAACATCTTTCCCTTGGGGTATGTCTCACTTTAATAAATAAAAAAAATTTTAAATAAAAATCACTGTTTTAAAATATTTTAAAGTAACTTAAATTTGCAATCTGGCTTTTAAGAACATCATCTCATTTGAGATTCTTTATAACCATAGGAAGAAGAAAGTCCAGAGAAGTTAGTGACTTACCCAGGATTACTCAGCTAAGAAGTGTCAGAGGTGGATTTAAAGTCCCACTCCTTCTCAATCCGGCATCCCTCACTATCCATTGGTACCTTATAGAACATTCCACCTAACATTGATGCTTTGTGCATGGAGAATCCCATCTTAAAGGCAATCAGATATTGTGACAGTGGAAATAAGCAGCTTTATCTGAAAAGGAAGCTTCCCTCCTCACTCCCAAATACATTCATTTCTGCATTATTCAGTCATTTTAGACTCTTTTTGACCCCATTTGGGGTTTTCTTGGCAAAGATGTTAGAGTGGCTTGCTATTTCTTTCTGTGGCTTATTTTACAGATGAGGAAACTGAGGTAAGCAGGGTTAAGTAACTTGCTCAGAGTCACAAAGCTAGTGAATCTGAAGCCAGATTTGAACTTGTATGATGAATCTTCCTGACTCCAGGCTCAGCACTCTATCCACCGCACCATCTATTTGCCCCTTATTGTCTTCAGAAACATGGTGTCAGAAGAAAAAAAGGGGGAGAATAAAGAAAGAAAAGAAGGAGGAAGAGCAAAAGGAAGAAGAGAAGGAAAGGCAAGAGGAGGAGCAGAAGGAAAAAGAACAGGGGGAGGAAGAATTGATATAGCAACGTAAGGCTCATGAAACCCTTTGCAAATGCTATCTCATTTAATCTTCACAACACTTCAGAGCACTAAGTGCTTTTAAAATTGTCTGAATTTTGCCAATGAGGAAACTGAGGTTAGGTGACTTGTTTACCAAGGTCATTTAGCTAATAAGAATCTGGATCTAGTCCAGTCTTTGGGTCCAGCGCCCTCTCCACTGAAGCACTCAGCTGCCTCATGCAAAAACTTTGTTCCAAATTTTGGCCCTGTTACTTACAAGTAACTCACCCTCTCTGGGAATCCTTGTCTTCACCTACTCCCAGGAGAGGGCTGAACTAAATAATTTTTAATTCCCTCCCACTTCTGAGTGTAACTCTTTTTTATTTCTGTATGGTATTTTTGACTCTACATCCACTAGAGAGCAGAAGGGGGGAGGAAGAATACTTTGCTCCACAGGAGAAGGGCCCAGCAGTCTGGGCAGAAGGGATTGTTCTCATTTTCTTCCATATTTATAAATAAAACTGCATTTGATATGCTTATATTAAGAAAAAGGGCACCAACCATATGAGCCAATTTAACATGCTGCGTTCTAGCTTCGGGGTAGGTTTTGTGGGTTTTTTGATTTTGATTTTTTGCCAATTGTCGGCAACTTGTTTCTGTTCCCTCCTTGGTAAACAGAGGACCAACTCTGTCTAGCCTCTAATATCTTGGGGAGCTCAGACAGTTTTTCCCTTCAACTCAAGGTGGAAAGTATACATCTCTTCAGACTGGCCCACAGATAGCAGACGACAGTTTCTGATCACAGAAGGTCCAGATGGTACACCTGAGAAGGCTGACTTGCCAATGGTAGTATCTTTTATCCATCTGGGACTGAGTACAAAAATCACTGAATGTCAGAACTAGAAGATATTTTAAAACGCAGAAGTTCAAAGATTGATAGGACCAAGAATCTTAGAATATCAAGGATGGACGGGACCTTAGAACCTAAGAACATAGACTGGTAGAGTTAGAATGGATCTTAGAAGATAGGCTGTTCAAGTTCGAAAGGCTTTAGAATAAAAAAAGTCAGAGCTTTCTAGCTCAGCGTTCCTTCTAGGACCTTTGAATATATACAATCCTAGACATGGAAGGGCCCTTAGAACATGGAATACCAGAGCAGGAGAGACTTTAGAACATAGAATATCAGAATTGGCAGGAATTTTAGAATATAGAATGTCAAAGATGAGAGGAACCTTAGAGAACACAGAATGTCAGGATTGGAATTATTATAAAACCTAGAATGTCAGAGCTGAGAGAGTCCTTAGAACACAGAGTGCCAAAGCTGGAAGGGGTATTGGAACACAGAATATTAGAGATTAAGTGTGGAGGAAACTTTAGAACACAGAATGTCAGAGTTGGAAGTGACTTTAGAACCTAGAATGAGAGTTGGAAAAGGATCTTAGAACATGAAATGTCAAATGGAGGAGGAAACTCAGGACCTAGAATATCAGAGCTGGAAGAGTAGAACACAAATAGTCTGAGCTGGAAGGAACCCATAAATAAAGACTGTGCTTTATTTCACTTATTGTTATTGTATAGTGTTTCCGGTCCCAAGCCCTAGTGCTTGCATATAACAAGTGTTTCATAAATGTTTGTTGACTGATTGACTATTTTAGTTGAAAAGGGCCTCAGAATATAGAATTTTAGACCTTAGAGACTTTAGATCATAAGCATAAAATTTTTGAGCTGAATGGGACCTCAGGCCGTATGGATGGCCTAGATCTACCACAATTCCCACAATAGCATTAGCAGGGATTCTAACTTAGAACAAGAACGGTCCCTCTTTCCCACTGGCTCCTTGGCCAAGATTGCACACCAAATTGCTTGACCAACCTCCAGTTCTTCTTCTTCTTCTGAGCAAGATTCTGATGGCAACCACACAACATAAAGTAGAGTAAAACTAATTAACGAGACCATGTTAGTGATATCAGAGGCAAGCTCTGAACCCAGCCTTCTAACCAAAACAGTGGGCAGACTAAATCAATGAGAATTTCTTGAGCCTTACAAATGTAGGGAGTTGTGGGAGATTCACCAAGGCATATGAATGAAATGCTAGATTTGGGATAGGAATAGGACACCATGTCCTCAGTTTTTCTTGCATACCTCAGTTTTTCCCATCTGTAAGATGGAAATAATAGTAGCATCCACCTCCCAGTGTTGTTGTGATGATATTTTCAAATGCTGTACTGATGCTAGCTGTACGAATAACTCTATGCCCTTGAAAGTTTAAGAGATGGCTCAGACCACTCCTGCTATTGCTGTGAACTGTTTAGATGGTGCAAGTCCAAAGTATATGGAAAATATTTGGTCCATAGGTCTCCCACGGCCTTCACCTCCCTGGAAGGAATCATTTGGGCTATTTGAGATCTTCATATTTTTGCACTTGGTCATGGAATCCTGCAAATTCTTTGTATCTTGTGTGTGTGTGTGTGTGTGTGTGTGTGTGTGTGTGTGTGTGTGTGTGTAATGATGGGGAAATAAATAGTATTTCATAATCTCTCTTCCTCCAAAATTAAAAAAAAAAACCCAACATCCTGCAGTCCCATGAACATGGTCACACTGAGATTAGGGATTCCTAAATTATTTCTTAGATTAGACTTCTAGAATTCCAGAACTGGAAACTCTAACATTGTTTTTGGAAGGTATCCATATTTCATGTTCCAAGGACCCCATGGGCTGTTCATTCCCCAAAGTCCCTCTTAGTCTGTGGTCTGTAGTTCTATCCAACTCTGGGAAGCTCGAGCGGCATCTCTGACAAGATGTCATATAGCTTTCCAATGACAAGCAGTTCATTACCTTTGGAGACGGCGCCTTCTGTTTTCTGGACAGCTGTTTAGATTTTTTTTTCTGTGTATTAGGCAGTTTGGCTTGATGAAAAAAAGCATTGGATTGGGAATCAGAGAGAACTGCATTTAGATCTCACCTCAGTAGGTTATTATACTTTCCTCATCTATTAAATGAGAGAATTGAACTCATCGGCCTCCAAAGTCCCTCTTAATTCTAAATCTATAGTGTATAGGGAAAAGGCAGTAATTAATCTTCAAAACAAAAAGGAATTCTATTGATGATGTCAGGTACTAGTAATAGGCCAGGAGGTTTTTCAGGGAGTTGTGGGAAATGATTGTCTATAACTCTCACATCACACCAGGAGGTAATTGCTTCAGTCTACTGCCCCACTACATTTAACCCATTAATGGTTTACTTCTGAATAAGGATAGAAGTGTTAATGTTCAATGGCATCATACCAGGAGATCTCCAATGAGTTGTCCGGGGGCTACCTCTTCCCCCAACACACACACACACACACACACACACACACACACACACACACACACACGACAGAGAGAGACACACACAGAGACAGAGAGAGACACACACAGAGACAGAGAGACAGAGACACACAGAGACAGACACACACAGAGACACACAGAGACAGAGAGAGATATCAAATTTGAAAAAGACAAGGCTGGGAGAATTAGCTTACACAATGAATAATCCAAAGAGATCTTACCAGCATTGGACTGAACCTAATAGCATGAAATTTCTCAGGGATAATACAAAGCCTTACTTATGTACATTTATGAACACAACAAAAAAAAGTCTCCAGAAGTACAACCTAGGGGAAAAACATTAGCCCACAGCTGTTCTCAAAAAATTTTATGGGTTTTATTGGGCTCCAATATGAGCCAGCAATGTGTCGGGGCAGTCAAAAAAAAAAAAAAAAAGCTGAAGTGACTTTGGGCTACATTGTGAGCAGTGGAGGGGATAGGGAGGGGAGAGTCCATCGTGTTCTGCCTTGTATAGTGTTCTTTCTGAGCCCCAGCTTTAAGAAGGACAGTGATGGAATGAAAAGTGTTAGAGAAAGTCAGCCAGAATGGTAAAGAACCTTGTGGTCAAAGTGTTAGGAGAATCAGGTAAAGAAAGAGGCCATAAGCATGTTTAATTAGGAGGTGAGGAGGCTTGAAGGGCAAGGTAGAGAATAATTGCAGCCTTCTAGTATTTGGAGAACTGTCCAGCCTGAACTGTCTGTCTCCAGAGGGCCAGATTGGGGGCAATGGAAGGAAGACGGGAACTAAATCTGGAGGGGAAAAATGTCTGAATAATTAGTGCTGTTCACAAATAGGATGGACTTCCCCAGAGCAACTTTCCCTGAATGTCTTCAAGCAGAAACAAGATGAATATATTATAGAGGTTATAGGTGAGATTTCTTCATGTATAAGTTAGACTAGATGGCCAGCAAGTTCCTTCCAAATCCCCAGTTCTAGGATTCTGGCAGACTTGTAAGATTAGGCCAGAAGAAGGAGGGACATAATGGAAAGGGAAGAGAAAGGTTTGCTTGAGTCTCATATCTGACACTTACTAGCTATGTGGTTCAGGACAAACCACTTCATTTTTCTAAACTCAGTTTCCTTCTCTGTAAAATGGGGCTCATAATGCTTGCTCTCATAAAGCTGTTGTGAGAAAAATGCTTTGTAAATCTTAAAGATAGAGTAATGTGAACCAACCATTTTTGTTATTATAGTGGAATGGAAAGAGGAGGGTTTTTGCTTGATTCTCACATCTGATGTGGTTCAGGACAAACCACTTCATTTCTCTCAACTCAGTTTCCTTCTCTGTAAAATGGGGCTCATAATGTTTGATCTCACAAAGCTGTTGTGAGAAAAATGCTTTGTAAATCCTAAAGATAAAGCTAGGTGGGGCAGTGGTTAGAGCACCAGCTCTGAAGTCAGGAGGACCTGAGTTCAAATCCGGTCTCAGACACTTAACATTTCCTAGCTATGTGACTTTGGGCAAGTCACTTAACCCCAATTGCCTCAGGGGAAAAAAAGATAATAAAGAGAACCAATCATTTTCATTATTATAATGGGCAAGGTTGTCATAATGCCAGACAACTATCATTATTTTCTGGGAAATGGAAATAATAACTTATCCTATATAGTCCAGGGGTGTTGGAAGGCAACTGAGACATGGGACAATGAGGTGCCTGAGGAAATACAAAAACCTTACTGCTGGAGACAGTGTAGACATGACTAGTGCTAGTCTTTTGTTCTTCATCTAATTTGAATTTAAGCTGAAATCGCCTTTCAGGCAAGAGCACATCCCCAGCTTCCGCTCCATCCTCCCCCCTCTCCTGGAATACCAGTGGTCAGCAGAAAGAGCAAATGGCAGCCAGCGGGGAGTACGTGTGTGTATGTGTTTGGGGAGGGGGTTCCTCCACTCTACTGCCCTCTCCCTACCCACTGAGGTTCATGAAGTTGCTCCTGTCCCCTTCCCCTCCCCCATCCCCAGGACGGGTTCCGGGAGAGCACTGTGGCAACATCACAGAAAAGGGCGAGCCAGGTAGTCAAGGAGACAACAGGCAGAAAATAAAATCGGCATAAATAGGAGAATGCCTTGCAGGGGCACTCTCCGCGAGGCGAGGCAAATTTAATTAACGGCTTCCAGCTTTTGCTCTTCTTCCGAGGCGGCGGCGGCACCTCAGGAGCCCCTCCTATCGTGCAGGAGAGAAGACGGGGGAGGGGGAAGGGCTGGGAAGGCTGGGGCTGAAGCGGTTTGGGGAAGAAGGGAGAAGGCTGAAGGGAGGGGGAGAAGGATGGAGAAGAGATACTAGTAGTTTCCTGAAAGAGGGAGTTTGGTTCTAGCTTTGGTTCTGTGACAGAAGCAGAAACAGGTGTGTCTCAGAGTGAGAGAGATCTCAAAGGAAAGACAGCTGAGATGTCACAGAACATGGATCCCTCAACAGAATCCATCAGACAGAGACCTGTCCTGAAATGGAAGCTTTGCCAATAGACATTCTGAAACTTTGGGCACGGAACTTGGCCTTCTCTGACTTCTTTTATTCACCTGTAAGAGTTAAAGGCTCTTTCTAGATGAATAAATAAGGTCCCTCCAATTCAGATATTCTGAAATGCTGTAAGAGTCTTTCAATTCTGACCCTGCTGGTTCTCCAGGCCTTTCCAGGGGTAGCATTTGTGGCATTCTAGGTTCTAAATTCAGTTCTGAAATTCTGTTTAAAGATTATTCCAATTTTGACATTCCAAGTCCTACATTCTCAGTCTTTGTCAGTTACAAGGTTATATATTTCATAAATAATATCCGGAACCCTTCCAGACCCAACAATTTATGTTTTGTGTTCCAAGTTCCTTCCTAACTTCTAAGGACTTTTGAGCTCTGATGTAATTTGGTCTTCCTCTCATGGAGTATTCCTTGCAATCGAATGGATTTACTTTGCCATTCTCTGCCTTTATTTCTTTTTCTTTTTTTCCCCCTGAGGTGATTGGGGTTAAGTTGTGTGGAAAGGTGAAGAACTTACAGATTAAGCACATATTGATCAGAGACTGTTAGCTGAAGTAGATCAGGCCTATAGGCCCAGTCACGTGATTTTAGATGAGACCTGGACTGCATTCCATTGTCCAAAGAAGGAATTAAGTGGCCAAAGCTATATATCACCTTTTTCACTGCATTCCACTGACCAAATAGGGGGATAAAGGTTTATGTAACCAATCACAGCCTGTAAAGGGTGGGATTTTGGGGGTTCTTTGTCTGAAATGTATAAAAGTCGTAAGCATCTTCACGTGAATGACTCTCCTCCTGTGGGTATCTTTGCTGTCCTTTCGGGCCCACAGGCCAGGACGGTCCGCTTCTCGAGATTCTAATAAATTCTTTCTGTACATCATTTGGAGTGACTCCTGAGTAGTCAGTTTGGGTAGGTGCAATTGCCCCAAACAAAGTGACTTGCCCAGAGTCACACAGCTAGAAGGGTTAAGTGTCTGAGGTCACATTTGAACTCGGGTCCTCCTGACTTTGGGGCTGGTGCTTTATTCACTGCTTCACCTAGCTGCCCCGTCTTCGACTTTGCCATCCCAAATCCTGCCCCCATGCTTGGCAGGTGCTGCCCATTAGATTGCAAGTTCTTTAAGGTCAGGGACGGCCTTTTGTGTTTTCCCTCCGGCACTTAGCATAATGCTTAGTCCTTAGTAGGTACTGAATAAATATTGTTCATCTTTGTTCTTGAAGAGGACCAATGGCATCATGAAGATTATCAGTATCTGTGCCCCCCCAAAACCCAAATGAAGTTCCAAAGAATCGACACAGAACATAATGATTCATTGATAACAAATGTATCTTGATGGATACCTAGGATGCACCCTCTGCAGTTTAAAATCCTTGGCTTTCTTAAAGGTTTAATTTAGTTCCTAAAAGAAACCTTTCTCAATTTTGGAGGTTAAGGCATTTTCAGTCTTTATGTTTGCCTCTCTCTCCCCTCGATGTATTTTATATTTATACATCTGTTTGCATGCAATATCCCACAGGAGAATTCCATTCTCCTTCAAGGCTAGATCTGTTTTCTATTTTGTCTCAGTATCCTCTTAGGACCTAGTTCAATGTCCTCCATAGAGAGGGAATTTAATAAAGGTCTTTTAATTTAAATAAGTGAAAATAATTACAATAAGAATAATAACTAAAATTTACATGATGCTCTAAGGTTTGCAAATATATATGTAAATATATATCTGTGTGTGTATATATGTATGTGTGTGTATATAAATATAGGTAATTTCTCCCCCTCATTTGGAACCCACAATATCCTTGGGACACTGGTGCTATAGTTATTCTCCTTTGAAGATGGGGAAATTGAAGCTAACAGTTGAGTGGTTTGTCCAGAGTCATACAAGTAACAGATCCTGAGAATTTCTGTAGTTTTAAGATTTATCTATCTATCTATCTATATGTATATGAATATTTACATCCACCTAGTCATCTATCTTATCTATCTTTATATATATAAATATATACATCTATCTATCCATCTACCTATCTATCCATCTATCCATCCATCTATCCATCTATCCATCTATCCATCTACCCCATCTACCCCATCTACCCCATCTACCCCATCTACCCATCCATCCATCCATCCATCTATCCAATCTATCCATCCATCTACCCATCAATCTATCAATCTATTTATCTATATCTATCTTTCTATCTATCCATCCATATATGCATCTATCTCTCTATCTAATATACCTCCATCTTTATGCAGTTATATTGAAAAACAGAATTTTTGCTCTCAAGTACCTCACAATCTAGTTAGGGAGACGACATGAGTCATCAGTGTTCTGTCTGGACCAGGACTTATTTAACCTTTGACACACTTCTCAGAATCGGGTTTCTAGATGCATAAAATAAAATATGTATGACTACAAAGAAAGCCAATTATACTGAAATGCAATTATCTCTATATGTGAATATTTATCTACACATCTATCCACTCATTCTGTCTGTCTGTCTATCCACTCTGATTATTAATACACAAATTGCTATAGGAAGACAGGTGGATAGAAGGTTCAGCCTGGAATCACATAGACCTCAAATCCGGTCTCAGGGTAGCTTGTGTGATCATGGGCAAACACTTGTTTTTTCTTTTTTCCCCTCCTGTTTCCTCATCTGTAAATCAGGGTCATGCCAGCACCTCCCTCCCAGGGTGAGTGTGAAGATCAAATGAGATTATAAAGAAAAGCTCTTAGTAGAGTATCTTATACATGGTAGGTGTTCTGTCCATGTTAGCTATTATTACTATTATTATATATACACAATACATATAATGACATCTATATATACATGTATGTGTGTATGTATATAAACATATACATGTGTGTGCGCTAAGGATCTCAGCTCTAAATGTGAATGACATTGATATGTTCCAGTCATAGAAGGCTTCCTGGCAGAGGCGGGCTCTGATTTGTGCCTTAATAGAGAAGACTGACAGTTGGAGCTTCAGAGGGAAAGCCCAGGAAGCAGATCTGGGACTTAGGCTTTGGTTCTCGTCAGTGCCAGATGATTCAGATCTCCAAATTTCAGACTTCAGATCCCTGATCCAGTGTCAAAGACCTAGAGTTGTAGAGGAGGACTGGTCCAGTCCGATCTGGACGGTGCTGACTTCCATCAGCGCACCATGGAATAGTAGAAAGAACACTGGCGTTTCTCTCTCCTCTTCCCTATTTCCTTCTCTTTCTCTCTCTTTTCCTCCCTACCTGTAGTCAACATACAGCCAGTGGTGATGAAAAAGCTCAGAGAAGACATATTCTCCCATGAGAGGTCCGGACTGTTGTTCAGTCATGTGACTTAATGATCTTGTGAGCCATAGATACATCTCCACGTGATTTTCTTGGTAAGAGATACTGATGGTTTTCCATTGCTTTTTACAATGAAGAAAAGCAAAGAAAGTGCTGTTCTCAGCTAGTAATTGTCTGAAATTAGATCTAAACTTGAATCCTCTGAAAAGAATCTTCCTCATTTCAGGTCCAAGGCTCTAGCCACTGAGCAACCTAGATGCTTCTTTTAATGTAAATTATTGATTAATGTCAGAAAAGGCTCATAATGTAGGATTCCTTATCAATTCCATTACCCTTCAACTGTTTCAGTTTTCAGAAGACAATATGCTAATACATCACTCCCAGGAACATTACAAAGCTACCTCAATGAAACCTCCACAGACATTTGAAAAATCTAGATAACCATCCACAGTGGAAAAACAAAGAGGAAGAAAAATATATATAATAAAAAAAAGAAAAAAAAAAAAAAAGAAAGTGCTGTTCTAAGGAGATGGGCCAGAATTGGGCTTCATGGAAGACTTCCTGGAGGAGTTTGGGAGTAGATGGAGAAATCAGTTCTGGGCCAGTAACTTTTTTCCACAAGGTTTTCCAGAATAATAGGAAATGTCTGGCTTCACTGGTCTATGCTTTGAGGTCCAATGCCCCCATGTCACAATAAAAAATGGTGATGATGATGATGATGATGATGCTGATGGTGATGATGATAGTAACTGACTCGTGTTGTCTGTGTGACCCTGGACAAGTCATTTTATTTTTCTGAAAATCAATGTTTACATATAAAAAATTAAGTTAGGAGTCAACAGGCTTGGGGCTTGGATCTATACTTATGAATAAGTCTCTTCATCCCTCTGGGTCTCAGTTTCCACACTTATAATATCAAGGGGTTAGTCTAGATGGTCTCTGAAGTCCTTTCTAAATCACCTATTTCAAAGGGTTGCCTTAGGGAACGCACTTTGTGATTGGATTTGGAGTTAGGGAACCAGGATTCAAATCCTGCCTTTGCAGTATTATGTCATGGCCTCTGAAGTCCAGCCTTTCACTCCTACTGGTGGTGTGACCCTGGCCAAGTCATTTAAGTTTTCAAAAATCCAGAAAATTCTCTGATTGTTCCCAACACACATGGAATGACAGGTCCGGTATAAAAAAAGCAAAGCGCACAGAAATAGGCAACAGACGCTTCTTCTGGGCCCAGACCCTCTTCCCAAGCAGTCTCAGCCGGGACCATCTGCTCCTCTCTTCAGGCTGGGGCATCTATCAATAGGCTGAAAGGCAGTCGGGTTGGGGCCCAGCCTGTGACAGCAGGCCGGGGGCTGAAGACCACGGTTTGCTTTTTGTTTTGGTTTCCTTTCTTCCCCTGCCCACTCTCCTCGCAGCTGGGGAAACAAAGTCTTTTCTCCCAGAAGAGCCTTTAGAATCTTGCCTGGACCAGGCAGCTTCAGGAAGAAAGGAGATTAAGGGGGATTAAACCAGTCCTAATAAAAAAAAAAAATACAGGGACCCAGAGATTGCCGGGAAGAGTGTGAGCTGGCCTAGGAGACAGAGGGGGAGAGACTGGGTCTGGTTCCTGGGGCCACGTGCGGCCTCCTCCACACTTCCCTCTGAAAGGTCAGCTGGACCAGGAAGAGCTGAGAGAACTGGGGAGGGCGGCCTCAGCTGAAACTCAGCTGACACTGCCTCCAAATGGACAAAGCTGGATGGAGGCAGGAGTCCTGGATTCAAATCTTGGCCCTTCTGTGGCCCAGCTTTGACACTGGGAATCTCAGTATCCCTCATGAGCCTCAGTTTCCTCCTTAGTGAAATACAGCTGGGCGAAAGACGGGTGATGAACTGCTCTCTAAAGCCCTTCCTGCTGCAGATCCTAAACACTGTTCTGACTATTTTCTATGGCTGGAATTCTGGGGGTGGAGAGTAAGGCTATTCTGAGAGCTGGAAAGGGTAGGGAAGTAGAAGGAAGAAGGGAGGAAGGGGAACCGGGCGGGAAGGGGAGAGAAAAAGAAGAAGGAGAAAGAGAAGAGAGAGAAAGGGAGGGAGGAAAAGAGGAAAGGAGGGGGAGAGAGAAAGAGAAGGAAATGGGGAAGAGAAGAGAGAGAAAAGGAGGAAAAGAGGAGAGAGAGAAAGGGAAAGAGGAGAGAAGGATGGATGAAGAGAAAAGGAAAGGGGGAGAAAGAGAAAGAGAAGGAACGGGGCAGCTACATGGCACAGTGGGTAGAATACTGGCTCTGGAGTCAGGCCGATGTGAGTTCAAATCCAGCCTTACTAGCTGTGCGACCCTGGGCAAGTTACTTCTCAGATTACAGAAAGAGGGAGAGAGAGAAGGAGGGAGGGAGGGAAGGAGAGAAAAATTCAGACTGAAGCAGAGATGGCAACAAAGACAGAGCTCTCCCCAGGGAGAATTTGATTGAACACCTGACTTTTCCATGATGCTTTAAGGTATACAAAGCACTTTGCAATGGTTTCAGTTGCTCCTCCCAAGGGCCTAATGATCTCCTCTTCACTGAGAAAAATCTGTGGCTCTCAAAGAAGTAAAGTGACTTGCCCAGAGTCATGCGGCTAGTAAGTGCCCAAGGGAGAACTGGAGCTTCCCGGGTCCCTGGGCAGTGCAGCCCTGAGCCTCCTCTGTTTCTTTAGGAGAACTGCCAGGCTTTCTGGCCAAAGGAAATCAGCCTTCACCTCCCTCTCTATGAGGATGATTCCCCCCCAAAGTCAGTGACAGATGCCAGGTCACCAGGAAAGAAAGAGAATGGGGGGGAGAGGGGAGGGATGGGGGAGGGACCAGCAAACTCCCACCTGACTGAACAGCCCTGGTAATTACATGCTAATTGCTTGTGCCGCTGAATGCCGGTTAATCACAGAGTAATTAGGCACCAGTAGAAAGGCCCTGCACCCAGAGCCAGACTAACGGCTAATTGGGTCTGGGCGTGAGGTGATTCAAATGCAGATGAGCCTGGAATGGGTTCCGAGGCCCTCCAGGTGAGGCTGATGTTTGGGAAGCAGAAGGAATTGGGGGGGTGGGCAGGGGAGGGAAGGGATGGACCAGGCAGGCGCACCTCTCCTGTCACCTCCAAAGTTGGAATCATAGTTCAGGACTTTAGAACTATCTGGTGAAGATAATGGAGAGATTGCTGGGACCTGCGGTTAGGAGGACCTGAGTTCAAATCCAGGCTCAGATAGTACTAGCTGTGTGACTGTGGGCAAGTCATTTAACCCTGTGTGCCTCAGTTTCCCCATTTGTAAAATGAGCTAAAGAAGGAAATGGCAAACCGCTTCAGCATCTCTGCCAAGAAATCCTAAATAGGGTCACAAAGACACGAATGAAGCGGCTGAACCACAACCCCCCTACTAAGGATCAGAGACGGGATTCAAGCCTCGCTGTTCTGGCTCCAAGTCCCATACTCTTTCCACTGTACTGATTAGTACTTACATGGTGCTATCAGACCCTCATGTTATCCTCTCTCCATCCTTTTCCTCCTCCTCTTGCTCCTTTCCTCTTCCTCCCCTTCTCTTGCTCTCCCCTCCTCTTCTTCCTCCTCTTTTTCCTTCTACTCCTTCTCTTCCTCCTCCTGCACCTCAGCAGAACATCCAGCTGGGCCATCTCCCATCGTCCTGCTCTAGGTCTGGCCACTGGAGCCAGATGGCTCTGGAGACCATTGATCTTCCCAGCATATTTGGAAGTCGTGTACTACAACTATCCCCATTTAATAGATGAGGAAACTGAGGTCGACATAGATTATGTGACTTGCCCATGGTCATAGGGCTAGTTAATATTCTGCCTCTCTCCAGGTATAGTGCCATTCCCGTTCATGTCTTTCCATCCTCCTCCATAAGAGAATCTTAGAATTGTACTGAAGGCTCTCTAAGTCTTTTGCCATTCTATGGGCATCAGGTGATTGCCAGAATCGGATCAGATTGTCCCAATGGCAGTGAATTACAGGAGCAGCAGAAACAGCCATTTTGCTGTTGGACCCCCATGACCGTCAGACTTTCTCATCCGACTCGGAGCTCAAACCTCCCATGAAGAGCAGGGACTGTCTTACCTTTCTATTTATAACATCAGCACTTAGCCTAGAACTTAGCAGCTGGTACAGGCTTAATGAATGATTTTTCTTTAATCACGATTTTTTTCTTTCTTTATAGAATATTTCTTTATTTATATCTTATAACTTTTTATTTACAAAATAGATGCTTGGGTAATTTTTTAATATTGACCCTTGCAAAATCTTCTGTTCCAAATTTTCCCCTCTTTCTCCCCACTCCCTCCCCTAGATGGCAGGTAGTCCCATACATGTTAAATATGTTAAATCCTATATATGTATACATATTTACCCAGTTCTCTTGCGGCACAAAAAAAATCGGATCTAGAAAAAAAGAAAAAAAAATCTGAGAAGGAAAAAAAAAGCAAGCAAACAGTAACAGAAAGAGTGGACATGCTATGTTGTGAGCCACACTCAGTTCATGGATTTATTTATTTATTTGTTTGTTTTATAATAACTTTTTATTGACAGACCCCATGCCAGGGTAATTTTTTACAACATTATCCCTTGCACTCACTTCTGTTCTGACTTTTCCCCTTCCTCCCTCTACCCCCTCCCCTAGATGGCAAGCAGTCCTCTGCACGTTAAATAGGTTACAGTATATCCTAGATACAATATATGTTTGCAGAACCGAACAGTTCTCTTGTTGCACAGGGGGAATTGGATTCAGAAGGTAAAAATAACCCGGGAAGAAGAACAAAAATGCAGATAGTTCACATTCGTTTCCCAGTGTTCTTTCTTTGGGTGTAGCTGCTTCTGTCCATCATTGATCAATTGAAACTGAGTTAGATCTTCTCTTTGTCAAAGAGATTCACTTCCATCAGAATACATCCTCATACAATATCGTTGTCGAAGTGTAAAGTGATCTCCTGATTCTGCTCATTTCACTTAGCATCAGTCCATGTAGGTCTCTCCAAGCCTCTCTGTATTCATCCTGCTGGTCATTCCTTACAGAACAATAATATTCCATAACGTTCATATACCACAGTTTACTCAACTATTCTCCAATTGATGGGCATCCAGTCATTTTTCAGCTTCTAGCCACTACAAACAGGGCTGCCACAAACATTTTGGTACATACAGGTCCCTTTCATGGATTTTTTTTTAACGTGGGTTCTGCTCAATTCCACAAAGCACAAAGGCTGGAAGTTGCACGTGGGCAGATTTAGGCTTGATATCCAGGTGGGAAAAAATTCCTACCAATAAGAAAGCCCTCCCCAAGCCCAGTGGGCCGCCATTAGAATGGAACTCTTTGAAGTAGTTTTTTTTTTTTTTAATCCCCAACCAGAACTTCAGGCTTAGTGAATAATAAATACATACTTGTTGATTGACTGTCTATCTCAGGAAGCAGGGACGTCCCCTTCACTGGGACCATCCCCTTCACTAGGACTATCCAGTAAAAGTTGTAGGAGCCTTTGTCAAGGACGTTGGAGAGAAGATGCTTGCTTATTTGGGGATGGCACTCAGTGCTCCCTGAGATTCCTTCTGACTGAAACTATAATTCTGAGATGCCATCTATATTATTAGGGAACCACCATGGCCCCGCTTCTACTTTCTAAGCAGCTCTCCATTTGGGTCACATTCAATGTTACTTCTTTGGAGGTCAGATTGTTTCACAATTTGCAGTCCTGCAGCATACAGGAAAACTACCACTAGTTTTAAAAATGGATTTTGTGCATGTGTGTGAGAGAGACAGACAGAGAGAGAGACAGAGACAGAGGGACAGAGATACACAAGTACACACAGCAAACAGAGAAGAGACAGAGACAAAGAGAAGAGAATAGACAGAGGGACAGACGGAGATACACACAGAGAGACAGAGAAAAGGCAGAAACAGACAGAAATAGAGAAATAGAAACAGAGAGACAGACAGGAAGAGACAGACAGACAGACAAAGACAGAGAAGAGAGAGGAAGTGTCCATAGGAGGAGATCCAGGATTTTAGACTCAGCCAGCTCGGGAAAGAAGTTGCTCTCTGGTTCAGACACGGCCATGTAGAAAATCGCTGGGTGCTGAGATTCTCCCAGGAAGGGACGTAAGTCATTCCTTCTAGCCACTATTTCAATGCCACAAGCCTATACTACGTGCTCCTTACATATTATGCACTGTGCTGGGCTCTGAGGAGAGATACAAAGACCAAAAAGATGCAGTTCCTGCCTTCAGGGAGCTTATTCTACAGAGAGGAAACAAGATGACTGCAGAGAAGGCAATTAAAAAATATATATGTAAAGGCAAAGTAATTTGGGGAGGGGGAACTGAGAGCTTGGGGGAGGGGATTAGGAAAAGAGGAAACCCTTGACCTGAACCCTGAAGGAAATATGAGCTTGATAAATAGGATGGTGTGTGAGGTCACAGCTTCAGAACCTTCAAGGGACCTTTAAGGTCATTCAGCTCAGAGCAGATGAACATATGTGTGATCCCCAACCCTGCCTGGCATAATCAAACCAGATTAACGTGTAATGAGGAATCATCTAATGAAAGACATACAATAAGGAAGAGGTAACATTATGTTTTAAAACTAAGTGAAGAGGCAGGTAGGTGGCACAGTGGTGTGAGCACTGGCCCTGGAGTCAGGAAAACCCGAGTTCAAATTCAGCCTCAGACACTTAACACATTAGCTTGTGAACCCCACATAAGTCCCTTAACCCCAATTGCCTTTCCTCTCCCCCCCAAAAAAGAAGAGTAAAACTAAATCAAAATGTGGTCCAAAGGAATCCTTATGTCTGAATGGGTGACCCCATTTCTCTCTGCTCTTGATGCCATTGCTTTGGTCCAATTCACTAATTTTATAAATGACCCAACTAAGACATGAAGAAATTGTAATTTGGTAAAAGATCGCACAGGTTGTAAATAACAGAGTTGGGAGCCAACTCGGGTCCCCTGAATAAATCTGGGCTCTGCAGTAACAATAATAATAATAAAAAAAACCCTAGCATTTATATATTATGTTATAGCATATTATATATATATGTACATATGTATATATATATAAAATACTGGGAGATAGGCCCTATTATTATTCCCACTTTACAGAAAAGGAAACTGAGGCAGGCAGAGGTTAAATAACTTGCTCTGAGTCAAATAACCAAGGGTAAATATCCGAGACTGAATTTGAACTTGAGTCTTCCTGACTTATGTCATCTACTGCATTCCAATTATATATCAAAGGCATAAAAACAGGAGCTGGGATTGTTGCACATGGAGAACAACAAGCAGTCGGGTGTGGCTAGAAGGGAGTGTGTGTGAAGGAACATAAGGTGAAGTCACTCTTGAGCGATGGCTTGGAGCTAGATTCTGAAAGGTTTCCAATACAAATCTATGATTAAATAAGAGTCTCTTGATTCTTGTAGTCCTCTCAAGTCAGCATGATGGGGAAGGGCAGGGTGCCCTGTGAAACTAGAGAAGGGGATGGATAGGAGAGAGAGCGGCACTTCTTAGGGGCTCAGTTTCCTCATCCATAAAATGGGAATACTAGTAAGCTTCCTACTCAACAGGATCACTGTCCCAAAAGTGCTTTGTAAATTTTAAGGGGCTGGATAAATACGGATGGGATATAAAGGAAGCTGGTCTCGCACTCTCTGTTACCAGCGCTTCTTTAAAGAAATATGGAGAAACACTTGACTCAGCCTCTGCCCTTGCCTGTAGAGAAGGTTTTTTGGCCCCAGTGAAGCAGAGACTCATTCCCTTAAAGGGTAAACAACAGATGCCCAAGGAGTGCTCTCCAATTATTCATTTACCGGTAATAGAATGTACAGTTGTGTACTCTGTGTATAGTTGTCTCTTCTCTCTCTCTCTCTCTCTCTCTCTCTCTCTCTCTCTCTCTCTCTCTCTCTCTCTCCCCTCCCCCTGTCTCCCTTCTTCCCCCTTGTCCTCTCCTTCTCTCCCCCCTATCTGTCTCTGTTGCTCTCTGTCTTCCTCCCTCCCTTTCTTCCTCTCCTTCTCTCCCCCCTATCTCTGTCCCTCTCTGTTTTCTCTCTCTCTCTGTCTCTGTCTCTATCTCTCTCTGTCTCTCTCTCTCTGTGTGTGTGTCTGTCTGTCTGTCTCTGTCTCTCTCTCTCTCTCTCTCTCTCTCTCTCTCTCTCTCTCTCTCCTCCCCATCTCCCTTCTTCCCCTTTGTCCTCTCCTTCTCTCCCCCCTATCTGTCTCTGTTGCTCTCTGTCTTCCTCCCTCCCTTTCTTCTCTCCTTCTCTCCTCCCTATCTCTGTCCCTCTCTGTTTTCTCTCTCTCCCTCTGTCTTCCTCCCTCCCTTTCTTCCTCTCCTTCTCTCCCCCCTATCTGTCTCTCTCTCTCTCTGTGTTTCTCTGACTCTCCCTTTTACCCTCTTCTCCCTTTCCTTCTCTTTCCTTCTCCCTCTCCCTCATCTTTCCTCCTTCTCTCTCTCTCTCTCTCTCTCTCTCTCTCTCTCTCTCTCTCTCTCTCTCTCTCTCTCTCTCTCTGAATAAACAGAAGTAAATGCTTACACTTAGGGTGAGTTTTCCTTGACTCTGTACTGACTGAGCACAGCCTTAACAAAGCAGGCAGCCTGAGGTCGGAAAGTTCTTCTGAGCTGGACCAAGGCGAGAGGTTGGTTAGTCAGTCTTGTATCCAGGGAAGGCAGTAAAAACTACAGCTAATCTCATAGCTGACGAGAACAGGATGAAGCACTTACTGTGTGTGCAGCATTATAACAGCCTCATGGAAAATTAAATTCTGTCACACAGACACACCCCGACTCCATCCCAATCGAGGGACTGGGCAAGCAGAGATGTCCCACCCGGAAAACAGTAGTGAACAACACAGGACAGCTGACTGTGTAGTGGCAGCCTGTGTATTAAAAGTTGAAAGTTCAGTCAATCAACAAGCATTTATCGTTTACTATTCATCAGACACTTTAGGAAGTATTATTGAAGCTGAATCTCATGGATGAGGGAACTTCAGAGACCATCCAGTCCGGGGATCCTGAGCCCCTTTGACATTCTGGTAAAAGCTGTGGATCCCTTCTCACAGAGATGCTTTTACAAGCACAAAATAAAATACACAAAGAAAATCAATTGGACTGAAATACAATCGTCCTGATATTTTTAAAAGTTCACGAATGCCAGGTTAGGAAATCCCGATTGTAGACCGAGCCCTACCTGAAGAAGACTCCTCTCCCTTTAACGATATTAATGAATTTTTATTTCCTCTATCCCATTTATTAAAGTAGTCATTGAGCCTTTCTAAATGGTGGCACTGGTGCTGAATTCATAAGACTTCTGATGCCTGTCTATCAACAATCGCTATCATCCACCGTGCTACCTTTTCACACAAAGGTTTCTAGTAATTTAGATTTTGCTTCAACCACAAATAAGCCAAAAGTTCACAAGCGATAGATAAAACTGTACTTTAAGGTAGAGAACCAAACCTCCCCAGGATTAGAGTTTTCCCTAAGTGGGGGCTCCGAGCAATTTTGCTAATGTTCCCAATTTCTGATTTGCTATAAACTTTCTAAAGCAGTTGAGGAGAAAATCATGGTGATCTGGGAGGGTTTTATGTTGCTCCTAGGGTGTAAATTATTAGAATAAAATGTTACACAAAGGAAAGGAAGAACACAAAGATACTGTCTGAAGCTATGGTTTCCTAGAAATGGAAAGTACCTTGGAATGTCAGAGTTGGAAGGAACTGTAGAAGATAAAATAAATGTCAGAAATAAAAGAACAAATCACAGGATCATAGAAATATAGATCTGCAGCTTCCAGAGACCTTGAAGGCTCTCCGGTCCAACTGTATTCTTGTACAGTTCTGAAGCTTCTTAGAATATACAATGTCAGAGTTGGAAGGGAGCTTAGAAAAGAGACCCTCAGAGCTCGATGGGACCATGCAGACCATTCAGTATCCCTCCTTCATTTTACGATATGACAAAATAGCCCCAGAAAAGGGAAGTGAATTGCTCACAGTTATGCAAGAGATTACTTAGAAGAGCTGAGGGGAAAACCAGACCTCTCAGCTCCTGCCCAGTGATCTTTCTGCCAACTCTAATTGCACAGAACAGTCATAAAAAGAGAAAGATCTAAGAGATATCAAGGGTGCCCTAAAATCAGGCAGTCAGGGTAAAAGGCGGCCTCTATTTCAAGGTGAGAAACGCCATGCAGTAGGATGTGACCAGGGCAGGGTATTTTGGTTCGGGGTTTTTTCACTCAGTGTTTAACAGTATAAGAGTGAAGTTCCTGGTATGGAAATTCTCTCTACCCATATAGATCAACATCTGCTCTGCAGAGTTGCTTGGAAGAGATTGAGAAACTAAGGGACTTGCCCAGGGTCATATAGCCAGTATGTTTCAGAAGCAGGACTTTGTGACTCTGAACACAACTCTCTACCCATTGTACCACTGTTCCTGCTGGGCAGCAGGCACATAATAAATGCTTGCTAAATCGAATGGGACATCCAGGGTCCTCTCAGATTTCAGGCTTAAGCTTCCAGTGAAAGTTCTATGTTGGGTAAGCGGCAGATGGATTTGTGAAGCTGAAAAGCACATCTGTCCCCTGAGTCAACACCTGAGTCTTCCTTGATCTTCCACTCTAAGAACCTTTCCCGAACTCTGGGTTAAATCTTTGCCAGGTAAGGACTGACTTACTTAGCACCTCAAGGAGAGGTCCTTACTTGTCACATGATTAGGCTTTAAGGATGGGTCTAGGGAATCAGCACATGGCAGATGAGGAAGGAGCTGAAAAGTCCATGGGCTTGGAGTTGGGATCTTCCCACAATAATATCTTCTCAGCCATTGTAATCTTGTAGTTTTAGAGCAGAAAGGGAGCTTAGATTTCATCCTTTGGCCCCTTCACTTCAGAGAGATCAAAACTGACTCCCAGGGATGAAAATGACTCATCTAACATTGACTGAGGGGTTGTTTGAAAGTCCAAGATGCCAGCCTTGATTCTCCAAATCCAATATTCTTTCTGCTTTCCACTGGGGCTGGTCTCAGGTGAGCCAGTGTTGCTGGAAGAGATGAACCCTGGCTGATGCAATAAGCTTGGCTTGATTTGGCCACATGAAACCGTTCTAAGGGAATACAAACTCCTTGAAGGGAGGAGCTGGTGCTGCTTTGTCTTGAAAAGCAATAGGAATGAAGATAATGGAAAAGTAGTCTAGTTTGAAGCTTATTGTTAGATTGAATGTGTTAATCAGGAATCATTGTCAGTCTGTGATTGTGGCTTCTTGTCTTATACTGCGATAGACTTCTCCAAAGTCTAGCTCAGAAAAGGGGGTTTAATAAAGACTTTAACCTAATGGAGAACATCTCCAAATCTGAAAGGACATCCATCATAGAATCCCAGAAATGACCTTTGAGATCATCTCATCCAATCACTGATGGAATACCAACAATGAAAATCACTCACTGGAATCCTCTGATGCCTCATGGTGATGAAGAGGGGATATGGGGCCCTCAGAGGCTGTACCAGTGAAGCACAAGCCCTGGTAGAAGCTACTCATCTGGAAAGGCTTCAAGTATAGCGTCAATGATGGGCCCTTAATCTGATACCTGGGGGCTGGTTAAAGTTCAGAAGGGCCCATCAACAAGGTAACCATGATCTGATGGTGGGCTGTGATTTTTGGTTTGTTTTGTGAGGTAATTGAGGTTAAGGGATTTGCCTAGGGTCACTTATTAAGCATTAAATATCTGAGACTGGATTTGATTTTCAGAGCCATTGCTCTATTCATTCTGCCATCTAGCTACTGAGGTTTTCAGGTCTCAAAAGGCAGTATCAAAACTAGCCCTTTCTCTATCCAACGGGCCCTCTGACTGCCTTACAACAGTATTACTACTACTACTACTAATACTAATAATAATAATAATGCATCTCATATAAGGCTGAGGACTATAAAGTGTTTTCCTCAAATAGACATCCCCTATACAATATCCCAGGAGGCAGCTGGACTGGAATCAGAAAGACCTTTGTTTATGACCCAACCATTCTGTAGAACAGTTTGGAACTAGGTTCGAAACTGTACACACCTTTGGTCCAGCAATGTCACTACTGGATCTGTATCCCAAAGACACCATAAAAGTGGGGAAAGGACCCACATGTGCAAAAATGTTTGTGGCGACTCTTTTTGTAGTGGCAAGGACCTGGAAACTGAGCGGATGTCCATCAGTTGTGGAATGGCTGGTATATGAATGTTATGGAATATTAATGTTCTCTAAGAAACGACCAGCAGGATGATTTCAGAGAAGCTTAGAGAGACTTACATCAACTGATGCTGAGGGAAATGAGCAGAATCAAGAGACTATTGTACACAGCAATAACAAGGTTTTGGGATGATCAACTATGGTAGACTTAGCCCTTCTCAACAATTCGGTGATGCAAGGCAATTCCAAAAGATTTGGGATGGAAATGCCATCTGTATCCAAAGAGAAACTATATCGATTGAATGCAGATTGAAGCGTATTCTTTTCATGTTTTTTCTTTTGTTTTTTTTTCCCCTTTCTCATAGTTTTTTCCCCTTTCATTCTGATTTTTCTCTCCCAACACAATTCAGAGGGAAATATATAAAAAAAATTGTATGTGTATAACGTAAATATCTGTATATCTGTATGTATATATGTGTGTACACACACACACACTCTCACACACACACACATATATACATCTTTTTAAAAGAGAAAGACCTCACTTCAAATTTGACCTCAGATTCTTACATTCTTACCAGCCGTGTAACCCTGGGCAACACTGATTTAAATGATCACTACATTTAGATAAATCTACTTGTCTCAAAGGGAAAGATAAGAATCAGATAAAATATGATCCTTATATATCCTTACCCTTAGGAGGTTTATAATTGAGGCAGGGGATACCATTAGCAGTAATACCGTAGTAGTGATAAGTGTGTAGAAAAGATGCAAATAGTTAGAGGTGAGTGTGAGAGGGAGATCTTACTGCTTGGGGGGTTAGGAAAGACTCACTCAAGAACTTGCTATTTCATCTGGACATTAAAGGCTAATAACAGGCCCAGGTGGGAATGAGGGAAGGGCATTCAAGAACTAGGAAAAAGCAGAAAATGGGCAAGAATTGGGGCATGAATTGGGGGGAAGGGGGCAAAAGGGGAGAGAATAAAAAATCCAAATGAGATCAAGAGCCACGTGAACCTTATACCATCTGTCCTTCTCATCATCCTCATCTTCCAGGGGACTGTGAGTTCATTAGGAGTCAGCAGTTACTTTCTGGTCTCCAGAAAACTGAATGCAGTATGGCTCTGATTGGAGAGAGTCTTGTTTTCCAACAAGACAATGATCGAAGAATCCTCCTGTATCTGGACACCGCAGTCTAAAAAGGACAGCAAGCAGAACATATGCAATATATACATTTTATGCACATACACAATGCACATATAGGCTATATTGTGCCTTCATATGTGTATGTGTTTTCATATCTATATTTCACATATAAATATATACATATGTATGGATATATACATATGCATGCTGCATAGTATATGCATTGTGTAGATGGAGAGATTGCAAGCTAGAAATACACACAAGTACATACATGTGTTCGTGTATGTTTGTTACGTGCAGAAACTGAGGCAAACAGAGTTAAAGCGACTGGCTCAGGGTCACACTAGTAAACATCTGAGGTCTGACACTCAGGTCCGGTCTCTACGTACTGCTCCTCAACAACAAATACATAGATGCGGGATTCACACATCTCCATCCACATACATACGCATGTGGTACAATGGATGGACGACTGCACAAGGCTTTTTCTCAAACATGGCGGCCTCTTAGTAGCTGAGGAGCTCAGAAGGATGTCTGGCTGCTCAGGACAATGATGACCATCCTGAAGACGGACCTTGCATGTTGCCCCATAACACCAGGGGCTGTGGGGACTTCTAGTACTTTGGGTTATTTTGACCACTTTATGCATAAACATTAATTAGTTAATTAATTAATGAACATCCATAGATGCCAGCAATATGACAACGGCTGTCTGGGAAGTGAGAGTTACAGGAAACTCTGGTGGGAAAGGAAGGGAGGATCAGAGGAAGATCTGTTGGTATAAATCTTGTACTTGGGCATCTTTAGGGAACCCAAGAAAATTTTCTCAGAAAGTGTTGACTTAGAGGAAGGATTCAAAGAAACCATAACACATTAGAGCTTGAAAAGAATATCTAGACAACTCCCCAAGAGAATTTACAGGAGAGAAAACCAAGGCTGAGGGAAGCAACCGGTCTAGGCTTCTGCCTTTGATGCTGATGCTTCACATGGAGGAAATGATGACTGACCGCCTGGCACAAGTGGAAAATACCAGGAGAGGATTGGAAGCTGGGGCTTCTGATTCTGTGATCATCACTTCTGAATGCCAGGTGGGAAAATCGGAGCGATGCATGTGGAGGAGATCTGGAAAAGTTGCAATTAAACTAGCCAGTTCTTTGTATATTCAGTATTTTCTCTATGGGCATGGTGACTATGCTCAATAGTAGGGATATAAAAAAAAAGATATAAAAACAAAACAAAAAAAAAGTATCTCTGTCTTCTGATAAGGGTCTCAAATGGTCATTTGGGATCTCCAAGCACATTGCTACCGCCACTTTTGTTGGCCAAGATTTTTAGGAATTCAGGTTATTGTTGAGGCAATTGGGGTTTAGAAAGTGTTAAATATCTGAGGCCAGATTTGAACTCAGGTCCTCCTGACTTCAGGACTGGTGCTCTATCCACTGTGCCACCTAGCTGCCCCAATTCTTAGGAATTCTTAAGGTGTGGGTGATGTGGCCACCTGCTCTCTCCCCTCCCCTGCTCAAGGATTTTATTATCAGCATCCTCTATTCCTGTGAACTCAAGACTTTGAAGATGTTGTGTTCCAAGAAATCAAAGTAGAGAGTGGTGAGCTACAGGTACAGAATGGGGCATACATTTTAAGACATAATTGATGAATTGATTTGTTTTGCTTAATTAAATTTATTTGCTACAAAGAAATATAATCTTTTGGAGAAGGATGAAACAGTTATAGTAAAGTAAGAGTATTGGAAGGGATGAAAGAAAAATTACAAGTAAAACATTTTATTTTCTAAAACACCACAATCATGAGCAATTTTAAATTTAAAAAACAGTTAAAAACCACCCCACCATCCAAAAACCAACCAATCAAAAATAACAACAACAACAAAACACCATTGTTTAGAGCAAGGTTAGAGACCCAGGGTACCACGCCAAGGAGAAACTCTGGGCCACCAGTGCCTAGAGCAGTGGAAAAGTAGGAAGCTTACTCCTTTTGGAGGGTACAGAAGAGCTGTGGGCAGGGGAGGAGCTCAACAGGATTATGAGAGCTGGGAGGAAGAAGCAATAATGTCCCATTTCTGCTCAGTATCATTGTATTTCAGTGTTGAGTTCCGTTGTTTCTCTCTTTCCTTCTAAATTTTAGTACCTTGGAGCAAACCTCTGATTGTCCCAACCCTTGTGATCACTCTGGGTCTGATCATCATTAGCTCAGGAGGAAGTGTACAAGAGACTGAAAGTAGGGAGGCCCTCATTACATCTCGGTGCTAAAAGGAGGAATCTGAAATTAGTCTGGAAAGAGTAGGTTGAAGTTAGACTGTGAATATGAAGCAAAGGGGTTCATATTTGATCCTAGAGACAGTAGGGAGCTACTGAAAGTCCTTGAGCAATAGAGTGTCATAATCAGACCTCTATTTTAGGAATAGTGATATCAAACTTTTAAAAAAAAATTGAAGTCCACTAAACTCATCATCAGGATCACTGTGGGTCACATAGTGACTTAGAAAATCATCTACTTTATTTTATATGTGTATATAAATATATATACTATATTGTGTGTATTCATGTGAATATTTGTGTATATGTATATTATATGCTTATTTTATATTTTGCTCAGATCTGGGCTACACCCCGGAGTCCCCTAGAGGCCCTGTGACTGTTGTTTTGGCATGGAGGATGGATTGGAGAGAAGAGAGGAACCGAACTAGAGAGACCGATTACAAGACTATACAATAGTCCAGGTGAAAAGCGATAAGGATGTGAACTAGGGCAAAGATTATAGGCGACGAGAGAAGATGACAGATAAGGGAGCTGTAATAGGGTAGAATTAACAAGATGCGGCAACTGATGGGATATTAGTTATGAAGGAGAGTAAGAAGTCAAAGATGACTCTGAGATAATAAATCTAAATGGTTCCCTTGACAGAAATAGGGAAATTTGTATGACAGATGAATATGAAGGATGGGGGTGAGCAGCCAGGGAAGGAGGAAGACAATAAGTTCAAGGAGCATAGATTTAGAACTAGATAATTAGCTCGATCCACTTGTTTTATAAATTTCCCCAGGAGGTAAAGTGATATGTCTTTTTTTTTTTAATTTAGGGAGTTTATTTTATTTGTTTGCTTTTGTAAGGAAATTGGGGTTGAGTGACTTGCCCAATATTAATTGTCTGAGGCCATAATGGAACTCAGGTCCTCCTGATTTCGGAGCTGGTGCTCCCTTCACTGCACCATCTAGCTGCCCATTAAAGTGATCTGTCTTAAGCCACACGGACAAGGTGTGGCTGACTCCAAATGCAGCAGTCTTTCCACTGTATCAAGATGCTTCTTGGTTCTGTCATGCATATATTGAATCTGCAATGCCTATGAGACATGAAAGGGAAGGCATCCGGCGTGCAGGTGGTGATTCAGAACTAGACCTCAGGAGAGAGACTGACACTGGATGTGGAGGTTTCAGGCTTCTGTGCAGGGTTCGTCATGGAACCCGTGGGAGCTCATGGGATCACCAAGAGAAAGGATGGGGAGGGAAAAGAGCGCCTTGGACAGAGTCTTATTCACAATACCAAAAAATGAAGGGGGCCATATCTCGGTGGAAAATCCTGGGAAGGAAAATCTGATTCTGTAGCTTCCCTTTCTCAACCAACACGCCTGCATTCAGTCTATTCAGAAAGCAATAATCAACCTCCCAGGATCTGAAATTACATTGCTCCTGAAAGACTCAGAAAAAGGTCTTTTAGACCCAGAAACATGCTTCTAATTTAACAGCTTCCTCCAAAAACATTAAGAAACTTCTTGTCCTCTGGGGAGTCTAATCACATCGCCTGATGGCTTTCTACCCACTTTCTGGTCAAAAAGAGTGTAGAATCAATGAGTCTAAGGCAGCTGATGTGGTCCCCCTCTCTCCCTCCCACCCCGCAGAGGGTCTACTGCCCACCTCTGACATCACCGAGGGTTTCCAAGGAAACCAGGATGCTGTCGATGTCATCCTGAGTTTATCACCAGCAACAAGTCAAAGGCAAAGTCCTTTGGCGTGAGCTCCTTAGTTCCCTGCTTCCTGCCTATTGACTGAAGAAGGAAGGAAGGACTGTTGAAAGAGACACACAAGGGGAGTTAATATACATTTTTGGGGAGCGTATGTGTATTCTCTCTCCACACACTCAAAGGCAACACTCAGACACTGTAATGTCTCTTCCTCCTTCTCACAATGGCTCTGGAAGCATCCGGGTCACGTGAGCTGGTGACTGGTAATGTTTGTGTTTAAGGGAAGGGGAAAAAAAATCCCTAGTTAACAAACTAGCCACCAGGCTTGGCGTACTCCAGAGTCAATTTTTTTTTCCTCCCACCTCATCCCAAGGGAGGGGGCAAGGTACAGCTCGGAGCCACTGACATTGCGAGCATCACCATAGCAACATTGATGTCAGATACCAAGCTGGTGACCTCATTTGCTGGGGATGGGGCTCTTAACAGCTGAGGTAGGGGGTGGATGGGGATATTTAGCTGTCCCTGGGCTTAAAATTCAGGGGATCTAGATAATTAAGTGACCACTAAATGAAAATGCTTCTATATATAATTCTTTCCTCATCCCCTCCTCTGCCCTCCCTTCACACTCATTTTGTTTTCCAAATTTGATCTCATCTGATGGAGTACATATCTACCTGATGACTGAATCAAAAACATGAGGGGCGATGGAAAAGGAAGCAGGCGATGGAGAGAGATGGATAGAGCTGAGAAGCCATTTGGTAGGATTTTAGAGACATTGGAGCATAAGCTGTGGAAAACATCCCATTAGCATGCGCCCCACGCCCCGGCCTATAGCCACCGACTGGCCTGGAAAGTTGAGCAAAAAGGTCACTATTTACTCTATAACCCATTCTATCCCTGGGATACTTTGAAGAACCATCCTACATTCTCCCCAGGCTGCTTTTCCCCTGATAAGGAAAACACACAGCATGAGCATTGGAACAAAAAGTGTCAGACTTGGAAGGGACTTGAAAATGAAGAATGTTATAATTAGAAGGGGTCTCAGAATATAGAGCAGAGAATGTCAGGGTTGGAGGGAACCATAAAATAGAGAATGTTATAATTAGAAGGGGTCTCGGAGTATAGAGCGGAGAATGTCAGGGTTGGAGGGACTATTAAATAGAGAATTTTATAATTAGAAGGGGTTTTACAATGCAGAACAGAGAATATAAGGGTTAGAGAGAACCTTAAAAATAGAATGTTAGAATTAGAAGGGGGTCTTAGAATACAGAACAGAGAATATCAAAGTTAGGGGGGAACCTTAAAGTAATAGGGGTCCTCAAACTACGGCCATGAGCCAGATGCAGCAGCTGAGGATGTTTATCCCCCTCACCCAGGGCTATGAAATGTCTTTATTTAAAGGCCCACAAAACAAAGGTTTTGTTTTTACTATAGTCCAGCCCTCCAGCAGTCTGAGGGACAGTGAACTGGCCCCTTATTTAAAAAGTTTGAGGACCCTTGGATAGAATGTTACAAATAGGATGTTAAAATATAGAATGTTGCATTGTTACACCAGAGAATGTCAGGGTTGGGAGGGACCTTAAAACAGGGATTGGGTGTGTAAGGACATTAGAATTTAAAACATAACATCTTATTAGTGCTGGGAGGGAATTTAGAATACAGAAAATCAAAATCAGGAAGGACCTTAAAACATGGAATGTTACTATGAACGAGAATATAAGAACATACATTTGAGAATGTTAGAGTACTGTAAAATGCAGAATGTAAGAATGTGAGAATAAAAAGGAACCTTAGAATTTAGGATATTTGAGCTGGAAAGGGCTTTAGAACCTCAAGAACGTTAGAACTGGGAGGGACTGTAAAACATGAAATGTTGAATCTAGAAAGGGCCATAAGAACAAAAAATGGAGGAAGTAGACCTGAAGGGAACCTGTGCAATGTTAGAATGTCAGAGTGAGAAGGAATCTTGAATTGAGGATATTTATACTGAAAGGAACCTTAGAACATAGACTATCAGAGCTGTGAAGGACTTTAGGACATGGAACTTAATATACCAGCATCAAAAAATCTTCGATAATTGAAAGCCAGAGTGGGAACTTAGAATGTCAAAGCTGGAAGGTATAGAGATAGAAGAGACATTAGAACTCAGAAGTGAACAAGTAAAGAAATGTCAGGTCAGCATCTGGGCATCCAAATTAAAGGTCCTCTTATCCAATCTAACACTCTACAGATGAGGAAACAGCTGTGAAACAGAGCCAGAGATTAGAGAATCAAGATTTGAACTCAAATCTTGGGTATCCAAATCCATTGGTCTTTCCGTTGTGCGTTGTGCTTCTGCAGAAGTCTAGGACAGAAGGACCTGGGAAGGGAAAGGTAGTTTTTGCAGGGGCAGGACAGAGAGGTCTAATAGATTTTTTCCTTTTCTCCTACCCAGCATAGATTTAATAGCAAAACATATGTAACAATTAACACACGGTACATAGTACAATAATAAAGCATCCACCGAGTGGCTGATACTGCTTTCCTGAAACTAAAAACTCTTCCAGATGTAGCCCTGATCAGAACCAAGAAATTCAAAGGCTTGTAGTCCAAGTCCTCCCTTAAGCAAGCAAAGCAGTGCTAAGAGAAACAAATCAGCTAAGAGAGAGAGACGCGGAGCCGAGCCAACCCTGGCAATGGCAATCCCAAACCAGCCTTGAAGTCAAGAGGAACTGAGTTCAAATCCAGCCTCAGACACTTAACAAAACAGAAAAGTTGTCGAAAGCAGCAAAAGCAAAAAGAAGAAGAGAAACAAATCAGCTAGCAGAGAGAGACGCGAGCTGAGCCAACCGTGGCAATGGCAATCCCAAATGACAATGCCATTCCTACAGGATATGCAGACTTAGGAACGCTCAACCAATCAGCAGACTTTTATTGAGAACCTCCTGCCTTCCAGGAACTAAGCTAAGCATTAGGGGAGATAGAGACAGAAGAGGAATAATTCCTGTTTCCAAGAGGATGTAGCAATACACAAGAATACATAACATATGCACAGGGGCATGACATATGCTCCTATGTATGTATGCTTAATACATTGATTTATTACATATATACACGTACAGCTGCTTATATGCATATATACAATATGTAGATATTCTCTGGAAGACTTAAGGCCTCTGCTGAGCAAATCTGTTCTCTAGCTATTCAAAAGCCCTCAGTCTGCCTCCTCAGCTTGCCTTACGTTCTCTCAGCCTTCAGGTCTGAAGCAAAGGCGTTTTGTAGCCCAGTGCCAGGACTGTCAGTGACTCATTAGGAGGATAGTAGAGAAGGGGAAAGTTCCACACCTGAGGCCACCATTAGAAGGAGACACCTTCAGTCTGCCTGGGTGAAGGAATGATGGTGATGGATGGTTTCCAAGACAACCAAGGCACGGTTACCCCCCACCCCCACCCCAGTCTCATACCTGGACTCCGCTCGTGTTGTCTTGAAGTCAAAGGACAAAAACTGCTCGCGAGATGAGGCTCCCAGAAAAGATCAGAAGTAAAACATCACCACTTTTTTTTTTCTTAAGCATCCTTTTCTTTCTATAAATTTTCCTATTAGTCCCTTAAATCTTATTTTTCATAATATCTTTTGATTTTATATTTATGTATTGATTTTTTATGTACCACAATTGGTTAGGTGTTCCTGACAAAACAACATTATTTCAGGTTCTTTGAGACTGAAAAAATAATAGCCACAGATCCTTTTGTTTCTTTCCTGAAATACTTTCCACGTGCATTGAGGCCCAGATGAATGACAGTCGGAGTCATGAACAGCGGCCTTGGAGGTTTGTTTACATTCTAAAATCATGGCGTCATCTCATCCTGTGGATCATCTCTCCTCTGTAAACTCCCTTCACAGGCCACGGAGGATTGGAAGTCAGCTCAGCTACTCCAAGTTAAGCAGATAGTTCTAAGCTAGACCTGAGCCCTGTCATCATCGTGGAGCAATCCTGATATAAGGGGAGGAGACCCAGGACCCAACCTCATAGATGCATTCCTGTTTCTCTGGTCCCAGCCTCACTAAGCGGTTCTCCCAACCTCCCTCTTATTCCCACTCACCAAACACTTTCGTATAGGTTGGCGTGATCCAAAATATAATCCACCCCCTTCCATTGATTTGGTTGTTTCCTTTTATGTAAATAAATCCCTACTATTCTTTTAGTCTCCCAGATTTATAAACTCAGCATTTTCAGCAGCAGCAGCAGCATTTATAGAATGTTTTAAAGCAGTGGTCCTCAAAGTGTAGTCCAAAGAATTGTTGGGGTCCCTGAAACTCTTTCAGAGAGTCTACAAATTCAAAATCATTTTTTAAATTTCTAATATAGTAAATAGCTATAAATATAACCCATGTGAACAAAAACTCTTTGAACAGATTCTCGATAGTTTTTTTTTTTTTTAACAACATGAAGATACTGAGAACAAAAGTTTGAGAATCACTGTTTTAAAGTTTGCAAATTACTTTACAAACGGGACCCTTGACTCCTCATGCTCCTTCACCCCTGTATGCAATCAGTTGGACAGTCTTGCTGTTTCTTTCTCTAGCACATTGCACATATCTTATCCCTTCTCTCCATTCACATGACCACTGGTGAGGTCAGAGTTCAGGTTCTCATGTATGACCTTTCACTTAGCTTTTTGCAATAACTTCTGATGGTCTTTTCCAACTTGTCTCTCTCCACTGTTGTCCAAACTACACACTGCTGCCAAAGTGATCATTCTTGCCTGAGGATGTGACCATATAACTTCCCTACTCAATAAACACTAGTGGCTTTCTGTTGCCCCTTAGGATAAAATATAAACTCATCTGTTTAACTTTTACAGTTTTTCTTGCTCATATGTCTTTCCACTTACATTAGAAATTATTTCTTTCCTCCCCAAACAAACTGACCTCTCCGTTCTTCAAATACAACAGTCCAATCTCCCATTTCTGAGTCCTTAAACTGGCCATCCCCGAGATGTACATCTTCTTAACCTTTACCTCAAAAAAATGGCTCTCTTTCTTCAAGAGGCAGTTTAAGTATGGGCTTCCTGAAACATTTCCTCTTATCTCCTTCCTATGCTAGTGTTCTCCTTTCCTGCCTCCCCAAATCTTAGAATTAGCTACTTTATGTTTGTTTGGTTGATTTCTATTTTGATATTTGATACATGCATTATTTTCATATGCACATGTAGGTATACACATTATAAGTGCTTGTGACTATATATATGTATACATGTATCTGTATGTATATGTATGTATATTCTATGTGTATAGTATATGGCATATACACAGTATATACATGCATGTGAATTGTATGCATATGTATATATATATGTATGTGTATAATATATGAACTTTTACTTCCCTTAGAATGTAATCTTCTTATTAATAATAATTCTTCTTAATAATAATATTACAATATTATAATAATAATCTTCTTAATAAAATCTAATTAATATTAATACATCATTTCATTCACTGTGCTTTTATCACCAAGGTAGGCCTGTTATATTGTAAGCTCTGGATAAAAGCTTGCTGATTGGTTGATTGAATGAATGGGGAGAACGGTCTCTAGTGGATTGTCCCAAGCATCTGTCTATGACCTGTGCTTCTTCACTGACTTGGATGGACGTAGATGATATGGTTATCAAATCTTCAGTTGACAAATTTTGTGGAGTAATTAACAAGCTGCTGAAATAATTAAGGTGCAACATCATCTTGACGTGCTCAGCCAAAAGGATGAATCCAATAAAAGAAACTTTCATGGAGTCGAGGATGGAGTCTCATGAGGGTTAAAAACAACAAAGCAACAATATCGTGAGGAAGAGAAGGTGGGGAGGAATCATGACTAGCAAATAGACCAATCATGTGGAAAAAATCTAGGGTTTTAGTAAACTCATTAGGAATCGATAGTACTTGTGACATGGCTGACTTCATAGCTCTCACGTCCTAGGCTAGATTAAGAGTTGGAAAGAACCTTAGAGGTTACTTAATAGTTTTCAAAACCACAGAAGTGATAGTCCCAAAGTACTTTTCCTTAAATCTCTTTGAACCATGGCATCCAGTTGTAGGTATAGCATTTTAACAAATTGGAGTGGGCCCAAAATAGATTGCTCAGTATGGTGAGGGAATGGTAAACAAGGACATATGTGGATCAGACACAGGAACTGGCCATGTTTAGTCTCCAAAGTTTGAAGAATGCTTAGTGGGCAGATGGGGTGGGGAAGGCAGAAGATACTGCTTTTAAGAATTTAAAGCAAGGTAGAAAAGAGGTTAGATTGGTTCTACTTGGCCCCAGAAGGCAAAAATGGATGGAAACTTCAGAGAAAAAGAAATTAAGGCTGGATAAACAGAAAAGTGTCCTGGCATTAAGAGCCCACCAAAAGGGGAGGGGATTATCTGAGAAGTTATTAGCACCTTCTAACTAGAACTCTTCAGAGGGAGGTTGTATGACTGATGATATGTCAGGTATGTTGGAGAAGATCTGCCTTGTGGAGAGAGCTTATGGGCAGGAGTAGATGGCCTTTGATGTCCTTCCAGATCTTACATTACGGAGCACTCTTGGAGCACAATATCTAATAGTATTATATAATCTCCTTTTGGGGAAGTCTCAAAAATTAAATAAAAGGGGCATTTTATTGAAGATGATCGAGGGACTTGAAGGCAAGAGGGTAGACCTGGTGACCACTCCATCTAAGTCCACCCCTTTTCCAATTGCCTCTAGACTCTTCATTGAATTTATGACCCTGACTAAAAATCACAGTCAAAAATCACAAGCTCTTTCTCTGCTTCAGCTTTAGCATTCTTTCTGGTCCTAATGTCCAGTGACTCATTCTATGGGCAGCAAGATCCATTATAGACATACATGCCTGCAGGAAGCATTAGTGGGGGCAGGTTAGGATTGTCAGCCTCCCTGAGCTATTTCATTGTCTCTTTTCCAGAACTGGGCTGGGAAATCAGGAATGCCTTTGAACTGCTATTGAAAGGAGGCTTAGTGTCTCTCTGCCTTTCATCTTCTAAGACAAATCTGAGCTGGCTCGGCCCAGACATTGCTAAGGGTTAGCCCTCCCTAGAGGGCTTGGGTGTAGTCTCCAGGAATGAGGTTGTGCTGGAAGAAGAAGGGAAGAGTAAAGGAGAAAGAGAATGGGAAGCAGAAGGAACAGGAAAAGGTAAGGGGAAAACAGGAGAGGAAAGGAGGAAGGAAAAGAGGGAACCATATGAGCCATTCCAGAAAGAGAAAGGCCCTAGAGGTCAGGAGCTATCACTTCTTCTCCTCACCACTATGATTCTGGACAAGTGAGCCACAAAGGATCATAGATTGGGGAGCAAGAATGGACCTCAGAGGATCTAACTTTACAGATCTGGCGAAATGGCTTTAAAATGACAATGTTAAGACTTGCACCAGCCTTCTGTGTGGCTTTGTTTTATGAATGTGACCTGCCCTTAGGATCATTCTTGCCATAGGGCTTGATGCATTTTCACTGGAACTCCAGCCTGCTCAGATATCACCCAAACCTAATGCTTCCCACGCTCCTCTCCCATCTCTCTGGGAAGGCCTGATGCTGACACTTCTTCTTTTAAATTTTTATTGTTTTTTCAGACACTTCTTGAAAGAGAAAACTGTTCTCTTTTGCCACCTAGATAGAAGTCACAGTCACACTTCCTTTGTCAAGGAGACACTAATGTGAGAAGTGCCTCAAACCCATGCTGTTAAAACACCTTCCTGTCGGTCCCTGTGCTTCTCCAAAAAGGATTGAATTTGATGACCTTGGGCATCTCATATCCTAGAATCTCTCTCCTCTTTTTCATCTGAGAAATGAGAAATGAGCTGTTGTTCTTGTCATCCGCTCTTGCTCCTTTGGCAAACCCTGGGGAATCTGCCCCATTTCTGAGCCTGAGAGCTCCCGTTGCCTTAGTGAACTCACACTTTCCGAATGGATCCCCAAGGCATAAGCTGGCCATGGTCTTTAGGCCTCTTTAAGTATGTTTACATGTTTCCTAAGGCCTTCCTTTACCCCGGCCTGTGAACTTGGGAAGGGAGACTGTAAGAAACTGGAATGGAATTAGATCAGAGGATCCGTGGGAGAATCTCTCCTAATGAGACAACCTCGTCCCCTTTCGGAGGGCTCTAATTGTTGTTCCCTGTGTTGAAGTGAAATGTCTCTCAACAATCTCCCCTCTGCTCATGGTTCTGTCTTTTTGAGGGGGCTGATGTAGCACCAAATAGTCTTATTTAGGTACCAGATGATGTGCTTTAGGAGAAGCAGCAAAAGTTAGCAAAAGTCATATGAAGAATTTATAATGGCTATTCTCTTTGACAAAAGATAGGTGGTGAGGGAAGAGGATACAAGGAAGGGCTACAATAAACACCAGGACCGCTAAATCTGAATAGAGTTGGGAGGGCAGAGAAGGGGGTTTCAATCATGAATGATGACAACGGGCAAATCCCATAATGGAACTTGCCATTTACTGGGAGAAAGGAAACGCCCTCATAAGGTTGGGACATGCTCTGAGCTGGCTGGTTAAACTCTGAAAGGGACTTAGCACCCTAAAAGAGTTAATCGGCTATAAGGAGGAGAAGTGGGGTCAGGAGAGACACCGGCCTGCGGGCCAGATGTGGCAGCCGAGGACGATTATCCCCCTCACCCAGGGCTATGAAGTTTCTTTATTTAAAGGCCCACAAAACAAAGTTTTGTTTTTATTATAGTCCGGCCCTCCAGCAGTCTGAGGGACAGTGAAATGGCCCCCTATTTAAAAAGTTTGAGGACCCCTGCCATAAAGCATGGTGGGATTTAAAGAAACTACATGGCACAGACGGGAACAAAGGAAAAGACAACATGGGGCAGATTGCCTTGTGGTGGACTGACTCAAAGAAGGGCAGCAGAGAAGCCATGGCCATAAACTATTTTATAAGGAAAATTTAGCTTCAGGGACTTGGACTTCTGACTGGATTACCCCTAGAGGGTGGGACCAAGGAACAGATTATTACTCGATTATCAAAGCTAAATTATAACTCAATTATCACAGCCATCTTCCTGCCTGCTCCAGGGAATAATTTTTATCGGTTCTTCAGTTTCTTGCTGACCACCACAGGATTTTGTCGTTTGGGGCCATGCAGAATCACTCTAATACACTGGCCATGTGGGAATCCTTTAAGTATGGGAAGATGGTTCTCATATTTTCCCCAAGTTATCTATATGCCAGACTAAGGTCCAAGATCCCTTCTGTGTTCTAAGGTCTTTTCCAGCTCTTACATTTTGTATTCTAAGATCCTTTTCAGCTCTTACATTCTGTGTTCCAAGCTCCTTTCCAGCTCTGACATTCTGTGTTTTAATGTCACTTCCAACTCTTACAATCTGTGTTCCAAGGAACTTTCCAGCTCTGACATTTTGTGTATTAAGGTCCCTTCCAACTCTGACACTCTGTGTTCTAAAGTCTTTTCCAGATCTTACATTCTAAGTTCTAAGGTCTTTTCTGGCTCTTACGTCCTTTGCTCTAAGGTCCTTTCCAGCTCTGATTTTCTGTGTTTTCAGGTCCCTTCCAACTCTTACATTCTAACTTCTAAGGTCCCTTCCAGCTCTTACATTCTGTGTTCTAAGGCCCCTCTAAGTTTTGACATTCTATATTTTCTATATTCTAAGGTTCCTTGCATTTCTAACAACCTTTGTTTGAAAGTTCAGTCTATATTCTATTCTCTCTCTCTCTCCATATATATATATATATATCTGAGACAATTGGGGTTAAGTGACTTGCCCAGAGTCACACAACTAGGAAATATCTAACATTACTTGTTGATAATTCTAGAGCACAATAGAGCATCATAAACACATCGTAGATGTATACTGTGCCTAAAAGGTCAAGAGGAAATATCATGTCTACAGGGGCTATCAAGAAAAATCACATGGAGGAAGTGGCTTTTGGAATAGGCCTTTAAGGATAAGTAAAATTTAAAAAAAAACAGATTTCAAAAAATCAACACAGAATTACAGAATTTGAGGGTGGAAGGAACTTCACTATCCATCTAGTCTAACGCATTTGTGAAGGAAATCCTGCTGACACATTTCCTACAGATGATTATCCAGTCTTTCCTTGAAGAAATCTGAGGAAGGGAAGCAAAACATCTCCTAAAGCAATCCATTTCATTTTAGGACACCTTTAATTATTCTTTGCTATATCAAACCTAAATGTGCCTCTTGGCAATAATCACTCTGTGCTCTTAGATTGTCCCTATAGCACCAAACCGAACCCTTCCTCCACATCTACAGATACTTGAAAACAGCTGTCATGTCCCCCCTCTCCTCTAGTTTCCTTTTCTCCAAGCTAAACATCGCCTGTTCTGTTAAGGACCATGCCTAAGTGCACTGTAAGGGGCAGGTCAATTCTCTGAGAGCCTCCACAGCTTTGGATCATAACATCTGAAGGAGTTGCAGGGCAGCCTTTACTGACACAGGTGTTGCTTGTGGATTGAGAATGAAATAAATTGGAGGCAGAGGGAAGAGGAGAGAGGTCAGTGAACAGCAACTGCCTCTCAGTCTCCTCGAATCACCATCATCCTCTCGCCAGAAGAGAAGACCACAGGTAAAGCAAAGTTACATTGTGTTCCCAATCCAGATCCTTCCATCGAATCTCAAGATTCTTAATCGTTCTTCTTGTGCTCCTCTGGACACTCTCTATTTGATCAAAATCCTCTCCATTCATTCATTTATTTATTTAATTTGTTCACTTATTTATTTTTTCATTCATTTATCTGTTTATTTACTTGTTCATTTATTTATTTTTATTCATTCCTTCATTCATTTGTTTGTTTTGTTTTTGTTTTTTTAATTTATAGGCTAGGTCTCTGCAATCTTTGCACTGGAAGTATAACAATCACTTATGAGCCTAATCACTTTGAGAATTTTGACTTGCCCTGTTTTCAGTCCTAAGGCAGACTGGTGGCCCCCCTCCCCCTGCACTACAGGGGGCTCTCCATATTGGTGCCAGAGTTACATGGGCACTGGAACAGCTTAGTCTCCTTCGGCTCAGAACTCCTGAGCTCAGCCTTCCCAGGAGAGGGGATTACAGGTCTGGTAATGTCCTTCCTAGCAGGAATTATTTGCACACTCTATTAGAAATTAGCTGGCATGTAATTAAGTGTCAGATAAGGATCTGGAGAGGATTAAAAGCAGGGTCTTGGTGCCAGGACAAGGACAGGGTCTTGGGCCTGCCAAATATTTGCTGTGCCAGTGACATTCTTCAATACCCTCCGTGATTCAGACTTGGATCAGATTTTACTTCCTAGCCTGGTCAGAAGAAAGCCCATGGCTGGCAGCCAAAGCCCCTCTTCTTCCCATCCGTATCTGGAAGGATGTGGAAAGTCACTGAGGGGGCAGTGGCTGCTGTTCCAACCCCAATCCTGGGTGGGGGAGGGGGAGAAGGGTTCTCCCAGAGAAGGAAAAACCAACAACAATAAGATGCTTCACTTCTCCCAGATAAAAAGCAGAGACTCTCATCAAAACCAGTGGAATGTGTCAGATGCCATCAGACAAGACAGTGATGTTTAATCTTCCCTAAAAAGACTAGTAATGGATCGACAAGTACAAGATGGCCCTCGGCTCCGTCCCTAGAATCCAGGCGGAGCCAGAGTGGAGACGGGCCAGGGAGCCTCCGAGGTCTGGGAATAATCAGGCTGTCATCACTCTCCAAGAGTCGGAATCTGTTCCCTCTGAAAAGCCAGCAAAGACACTTTCCAATCGTCCAGAGCCTTGTTGGGGTGGAGATGGGGAGAATCAAAACCCAATTAACTGCCCACCTCTCTCCCTCATAGCCCATGTGGATAAAGATCCCTTTGCCTAATTAGGGTTGGAGAAGGAAGCTGTAAATGAGTTGTAGGCATACAGCAGATAGTCTGAGAAGAGACTGACCAGGAGCTGGGGAGTTCTGGCTAGGGGATTCCTAAAGGATGGCAGGGAGGATTATGGACAGGGTAAAGGGGGGCTTTGACATCCCAATATAGGGATTTGCTATGGCAGAAAGTCATAAAATACAGAGCTAGCTGGGCCGTGCCAGATGGGGAGCTGAGCGCCACTCCAATTCCCCTTCCCCCCCTCCCCTCGGTTACTGATGCTCTAATGCCCCCTTCCTATGACTGGTCAATTTTTCTTGAAATTCCCATTGTACAGAAAATACCCAGACCTGTCATGTTTCCGTCATCATCATTCTCTGGACTCTGAATCTGACTTTCTGGATTTCTCTCTCCACATGTCCTTCTCATGGGTCCCTTTGCCCCTTTCCCCTTTCAGCTTCCTTTCATCTATCCTCCCTTTGGGATGTAAGCTCCATGACACCTTAACATACTTCATTTACTCAGTAAAGAAAGACAAGAAGCCAGATCGGGACTGATAATGGCATTTATTGGGATATTTGGATGATAAGCTGTCTTTAAGAAAGCAGAAACATTCATTTGTATTTTTTTTTTCTCCAGAGGACTTTTCTTTGGGCTTGTGTGAAATGAGCTTTCAGAGCTGAAAAAAAAAAAATATTTTAAATAAGTGATATTGCTACTATAAAAGTCTCAATCATAGTCTTTATTTTTCTTGTACAGTGGGTACCTTGGTACTCATCATTACTTGGTTTTAGAAGGCATGATGAGTGGTAAAAAGGATGAATATTGAATAAATTTTTCCCATAAGGAGTATATCTTTAGTTCGCAACCTCACCATTCCTCCCCACCCAGTTTCCTAAAGGGGCAAGTGGGGCTTCCAGCTGCAGGGAACAAATCAGCCCAACCAGGTTCCTCCCTTCTTAACCAAACTCGCTTTCTGAGAGGATCCTGTACCTTTATGTTCTCCTCCCACCCTGATGCCATCTAAGGGGGAGGAATGGATGTGAAGGGTGGGGTGGTCCTGTGCCCTTCACAGCCCAGAATAGCTGACACTGCGGGGTTGGGGCTCCTAGGAATCCTGGGTCTTGGTCTCCACTTGGGTTCCAGTCACTGCCGGTCTTGCTCCTGATGCTTTTTTTTCCTTCTGAGCACACCATGCCCCTTTCAGCACTAATTTGGGAGCCGGGAGCCTATATCTTCAGCCACATCATCCTGCAGGAACTTCCCCTCGACATCATCTCAACATGGTGAGCTCTAGTCAGCCCTGCTCAGCACCCTGGCTGGGGAAAAGCTGGACACTGCCTGGCCCTATCCCTACTACTCAACTAAGACAACAACAACCAAGTGGATCAAATGCTGAGCAAGCTGCAAGTGCTGAAGTACTTTTTTCTCCTTGAAATTCATCACCCAATCCGAGGAGTTCTGATGCAGAGGAGTGCTGAGGTGCCGCTGTTTCTGTATGCCCAGTAGTTAGAACACTCACTGTCCACGTAGTGGACATTGGATAAATGCTTGTGCACTTGAATTTTACCTTGAGACAGCTTTAATTATTCTTCAAAGGATCCGGGCTAGAATCCCACCTCTGATGTTACTACCTTAGTGTCAGGCCACTTTCCTGTGCCTCAGTTTCCTCATCGATTAAAATTCAGGGATTGAATTCTGGTAGCTTCCAGAGTCCCTTCCTACTCTAAGGTTGGGATCCTATTATCAAGCCAATATTTAACAAATGAAGAAGGAAACTGATCCCGACTGAATAGCAAAACCAGGATTCCATCCCCCATCCTCTGATTCATGACACTTATAGATTTACCACTTGCAGGACCCTCACTTGAGTTACAGGGAAGGGCCAAAAAAAAAAAAAAAAAATCTAAGCCCAATCTTTGCCTTCAAGGAGCTGACAGTCTAACGGAGGAGACGCCATATAAGAAACTCTGTACCAACAAGATGTAGACAGAATATATCAGAAATAATCAACAGAGGGAAGGTGCCAGCATTAAAGAGTGAAGTGTCAGAGAGTCATGGTTGGTAGCTGGAAAGAATTCAGAGATTTTCTTACAGTCACAAAAGATTTTATTAACTCCAAAGTAGATGAACCAGCTTCTGAGTCTGGCAATTAGAAGGAGTTTGGGAGAATTAATCCAGGGCTTTAGTCAGCAGGATAATAGCCTACATGCAGAGAGCAAAGTAAAGATAAGAGAGGATCCAGGATATTTTTTTAATTCAGGTAAGAAGTCAGGATGTCTTTTATTTTTATTTTTTATATATTTTTATTAAAGCTTTTTATTTATAAAACATATTTATTTATAAAACAGTGACCCTTGCAGAACCTTGTGTTCCAAATTTTTTCCTCCTCTCCACCCCCTCCCCTAGATGGCAGGTAGTCTCATACATGTTAAATATGTTAAATCCTATATATGTATACATATTTATACAGTTAACTTGCTGCACAAGAAAAATCAAAACAAGAAGGAAAAAAAAATGCAAGCAAACCACAACAGAGAGTGAAAATCCTATGTTGTGATCCATACTCGGTTCCCACAGTCCTCTCTGGGTGCAGATGGCTCTCTCCATCACAAGACCATTGGAACTGGCCTGAATCATCTCATTATTGAGGAGAGCACCGTCCATCAGGGTTGATCATCATATAGTCTTGTTGCCGTGTACAATGATCTCCTAGTTCTGCCCTTTTCACTTAGCATCAGTTCATGTAAGTCTCCCCAGGCCTCTCTGAAATCCCAGGATGCCTTTAGCAGGGCATTGTTAATCAGACTGGAGGGAGTTTGGGATTTATCTTATTTTATTTGCAGGAGACAAATAAGGAACAACAGATAAAAGAAGTTTTACTGTCCTACATTCCTTACTAGATTCCTTTGCTAGATATGCAGTTTGGAACAGCCCTGGGCTCTGGTCCATCCAAGGGATTGGGAAAGTCTCTTTTCAGAAGGTGGGACCAAAGCTGAGACTGGAAGGAAGATCCGGATATGAGGAAGGGCCAGTGAAAATGCCCAGAGTTGGGAAAGTGTTGAATTGGAGAACAACACAGAGACTACTATCATTGGTCCATGGGGGAAAGTAAAGTGTAGGAGACTGGAAAGGAGAGAGATTGTGCAGGACTTAAAAAAACCAAACAAAGGATTTTATGTTTGATCCTAGAGGTAATAGGGAGCCACTGCAGTTTATTGAGTGGAGAGGTGAGATCTCTAAAAATGTGCTTTAGACAGATCTTCCCCTGCTTCACCCTCTAGGAGTCTTGTTTGTTTGGTCACAGACATGAATGCCAAGTCTGAAGCCAGACTTTGGGTGGGGATTTGGGGGGGAGCCTGCTGAAAATTAAAAACAGGCACAGACCCTTTGACTAAGACTCCCAGGGCAGAAGCTCATCTGAAAACAGTCGGCTTTTAGCCATTGTCTGCTTTCTCTCTGTTCTTCTTGGGAGCAGACTTTTGAAGAGTGAGTTTCATTCAAAAGTTCTAACCCAGGGTGCCAAACTTGGTGCTGGACCTCCAAGGCCTTTACCTATAAAAGGGTCCATTCAATGGATAATCCATTGTTGAGTCAGCTGCTGGAATAATTTCCCCTTGCACTGGTCTAACCCTATCATCCTTTCCTAAGGACTTTCATGTGTGGAAGAACCTTTCTATTGTGTCTGGGGAAACTAAGATCCTTAGCCTGGCATTTAAGGCCTTTCCTGATCTGTGTTCAATATATTTATTCATATATTATTCCAGTCTTAGTTCCTATTCATTCCCTTTAGGCACATCAAATATTTGCTGACCTCCCATCTCGCCCTGCTCTAGGATGCCTCTCTTCATTTATCCACACGATTCCCCATGACCAGGATGCATCTGTCTGTCTATGTGAAATTTTTCTCTTCATTCAGGGCCTCACTCAGGTGTTATCTCTTCCAAGAAGTTTTTTCTGATCATCCCTTTTCACCCCCTTTAGTTGTGAAAAGATGAGGATGCTCACAAAGGAGGGACAGATATGTGCCTGAAGTTACTGGGAACATAGAGCTGCAGCCGATTTCCTGAGGCCATTTAAGGGATGGGAAAGTAGCCTCAAGCCTTGGTTTTCATGATTTCCTTCAAGATTTAGCTCAAAATTCACTTTCTTGAAGAGTCCATTTCCCACTTCATCTTCCCCTAACTGCTAATGTCTGGTCTTTCAAATGGCTCTGTGTTTCTTGTTATTTACATGTTCTTTAATTTGAATATAAGCTCCTTGAGGGCAGGAATTGGGCTCGTTTTCATCATATGATCCCTGGAACACAGTGAACCCCTGATGTTGGTTGGCTGATGGACTAGTGTATGTTAGAATAAAAGTAGTGAACTGGTCTGCCTGTGAAGGAAAGAAGGAGTTGAAACTGGTTCTGTGGTGAGGAAGCCATGAGATGAAGCAGCTAGATGCTTTAGTTCTGCTCCTGGTCAGGAGGATCTTAGTTCAAATCCTGTTCAAAACTTTATTCAGTTTCTTCATCTGTAAGATGCTTCAGGATCTTTGTCAAGAAAACCCCAAATAGCATTACAAAAAGTTGGATGTGACTAATTACTAAATAACTAATATTTATTACTAAGTTACTAATATATATTACTATATATACTATATTTATTACTATGTATAGTAATAAACATAATTTAGTAATTTATATTTTAGTATAGTATATATAGTAATATATTACAATATATATTATATTAAAATAGATTTTTATTTTATTTTAATATAGTATACTATACTAAATATACATATATATTTAGTAATACATATAAATTACTAAATAAATAATGTCTAATGACTAATTACTAAATAACAACAAGAAGAAAATCTCAGAATAGAAGGAGATAGGAAAAGGGAATGGAGCATATGCCCCATGTTCTAAATCTAGTGACCTAGAACCTGGAGACATGGGTCATATGTAACTACAGATTTAAAAGTGACATCTCCTCCATCAAGATTTTCTAGAGTATTTTGGATCTCTTCTTTGATAGGTCACCTCCTGTAAAGATACAATACTTATTTATGGATGTGATGACTCTAACCTCCTGAGGCATAGAATAGCACCTTACTTCATTTTGCTAAGTAGATGCTTAGCAATAAAACAGAGTAAATGGAAGAATAAACACAGTGGGGAAAGCATCAGCAGTTGAAAAGCCCAGAAAAGACTCTCTGCAGATTGTGGCACTTGAGTTGGCTCTTAAAAGACTCAAGAATTGGACTACCTGCCATCTAGGGGAGGGGGTGGGGGGAAGGAGGGGAAAATTTGGAACTGAAGGTTTTGCAAGGGTCAATGTTGAAAAATTACCCATGCATATGTTTTGTAAATAAAAAACTATTTAAAAGACTCAAGAGATTCTAAGCATTGGAGATAAGGAGGGAGACAGTATCAGTGCAAAGGCATGGAGGTTGGAGAAGAGACACCATGCTGGAAGAACAGTCTCTAGGTTTTTCATGGCCGACCAAGATTAAATTGCACTTGTAATAATATGGAATTTTCTGAGTGGGAAAATAACTTAATCATTCTTAAAAGTAGGAAAACATTTTTTAATTAGATTTCACAATAGAATGAGTAAATATTCTATTTTTAGGTTTTCAGTGCTGCAATAAATCCTTAGTATTTTATGTATCCTGAAAAGCTGTCCAATCTCTTGCCTTTAATGGAGGTGGCTTGGGGACTCGGTACATAGAGTATCAGTCCCAAAGGCAGGAGGACTTGTGTTCAAATGTGGACTCAGCCATTTATTAGCTATGTTAAATATAAATTTATATTTATATAATATTTATAATATAACCTAGGCGAATCAATTAATCTCTGCCTTCCTCAGTTTCCACAAGTACAAAATGGGGATAATAATAGCCTCTACTTTTCAGGGTTATTGTGATGATTAAATGAGGTAATATTTGTAAAGCATGTAGCACTATTGCCTGGCACATAGTAGGTGCTTGATAAATGCTTGCTTCATTGTTCCTTCGCCCTTGCTTGCTGTTGGCCTCTGGTCTAATATTTTTTGCCCAGTTCAGATTCTTTCCACTGAGTGCCCAGTCCCACGTCGGGGCCAGCCTGCACAGCTGCAGGAGGAAGGGTTGCCTGGAAGGTTCCAAAGGCTAGGGTTGAAAAAAGGTTTTGTTTCTTTTTTTTCCTAATTCTCTTGGCCCAAAGTCAAACTAGGCCATACACAATGATGAGAGCCCAGATTCAATGGACTGGTGATTGGATTACCAAACTGTAGGGATTACAGATGGAAACGAAGAATTACGTCATTGCCTTGTTTCTGTGGATGAACTGACAGCAAAACAGGCCAGTCTCGGGGGGATTCTTGGGAATTTGTCCAGCTTCGGACGATTATGGAACACAGAATGTTAGAACAAATGGAACCTTAGGCCATAGGCTGTGAAAGACTGGGAGGATCTCGGGACACAGAATGTCAGAGAAGAAAGAACCTTAAAACAAAAGGGAAAGAAATGGAGAGATTATCGGGTCCTAATTCTTTAAACAGACAAGGAAATGAGACCAGAGAAGCAAAAAATCTTGTTTATATACAAGTTAGTGGCAGAAATGTAAGTAAAAATTGCTGTCTTTTGTCTTATTGGTCCATAAAACCAGGATGCCCATTTTTATAGAAATAAAAATTGTTATTTGCGAAAGACTCAATCTACTGGTGGTTCTAGAGTTGGAGAGAGTGTTTAGCCATGATCAGAAGTCAGGGAGGTTAACCCAGAGGAAGGCAGGAAATCTGATAGCTCATTACCGTGTGGCTTCTCTCCTGCAGTCACGTGTCAACCACAGTCTGATCCTTTGGCTTGGATCAGGACTACAGCTGCCACATAGCTTTCACTGGCTTCCTAGGATTTAATGATGACAAGAAGGAATCTAGTACAGGCTCAAAGAGCTCCAAAAGCTCAGTGAATAAATTTTAGGGGGGCTGTGAAATTGTTTTTGTTTTTTTAATATTAATATTTGTTATTTTGATATTAAATTAATATTTAATAATAAAAACAATATTTTAATATTTTAATTTTAATATAAAAAATAAATATTTTTAAATATTTAATTGTTAATTTAATATTTAATACTATTTCAATATAATTCATTTCCTTTGGAACCCTTTCTATTTTATGAATTAAAAAACATCATCCTGAGGAGGGTTTTAGAACCAAATTGGCAAAGGGGCTCAGGACACAAAAAATGTTAAGATTTCTTTATTCAGTAGAATTTTGCAATTGAGGAAACTGAGGTCCAGAGAGGGGCATAATCATCAGAGATGACTATTGTGTGAAGTGCCTTAGAATTTGCAAAGTACTTTTACAAACACAGTCACATTGGATCCTCACTACAACTGTGTAAAGGCAGTTGCTGGAGGTATTATTGTTCCCATTTTCCAGATGAGAGAACCAAGGCTAAGAGATTTGAAATGATTCATCCCTAGCCATAAAGCTGGTAGACGAGATTTGAATGCAAGTTTTATTCTTTCTCCAGGTCAGTCTCCAGTCTCTTTGATGGGACTTATCCAACATCACTGTAGGAATAAGAGATAGAGTCAATTGTTGTAATATCTCTGATATTCTAAGTACTGAGCTCCAGGACATCAAGGATTCCATCCAGAAGTTCAAAAATGGCTGAAAAGCTTAAGGAAGCTGTGCAGCTCCCCCTCAGTCAAGCCCTGAAACAAGCATCACATGTCATAAAGGTTCTGACAGCAGAGGGGACAAATAGCCTATGGGACCTAGCTCACTACAATCCCAAATGCGGGCAGATCCAGATTAAAATGGGATCTCTGTCTGATTTTAATTGTTGGTATATTTTTTAAAAAGAAAGAAAGAAAGAAATATTTCATTTGACTCTTCCCTTGACGTTAGGAAGCTCTGATATAATTACGCCAAAGTCACAGAGGGAATGAAGGCTAGATTAATTGACTTACCCAGTCTCACACAACTAAAGTCAGAGGCAGGGTTAGAATAGAGTTTCAATCAACCCTCTCTGTGAAGACAGGTATATGGATTGACATTATTAATAATTTTTTTAACAAGTGAGGAACCCAAGTTTCAGGTGGATAATATGATATATGGCATCAGAGCATCCGATCTGGAGTTGGCAGGAGGGGAACTTCAGAGACCACCCAGTTCAATGAGTTCAAAGCTTCCCAAGAGGAAGTTCATGAGTAACTCGCTCAAATTCACTCAGCATTAAGCTTCTAAGATGGGCCCTCTGTCTCACCATCACACTGCCCTTGTTTACATCCCTATAAGGAGCCCAAGTTTATGACTTTACCGGAGATGAATTCTGCACAGTTAGAAAAGGATTGTTGGGAATGAAGTTTTAGAACTTGGACAATTTATGCCATCATAACCTTGGAGAGAAAAACGGCTCTGAAAGACTTCAGAATCCTGATTAATCCAGTGATAAACCATGAGTCCAGGGGACTGGAGATGAATCACAGCACCCATTTCCTGCCAGAGAGGTGATGGACTTCCAGTGCAGAATGAGACATGCATATGTGCACTTGGCCAGTGAGGGAATTTTTGTGCTGAATTATGTGGGCTTCTTGCGAGGGAAGTCTTGTGTTGTTTTTCTGTCGGTTTTTGTTTTGTTTTATTCTTTTCAGGGAGCAGTGGGAAGGAGAGATATAAATGCTTGAATATATATATATATATATATTATTTTTTAAATTTTTTTTATAGCTTTTTATTTACAAGATATATGCACGGGTAATTTTACAGCATTGACAATTGCCAAACCTTTTGTTTCAATTTTTCCCCTCCTTCCCCCCACCCCCTCTCCCAAATGGCAAGTTGACCAATAAATATGTTAAAGTATAAGTTAAATACAATATATGTATACAAAATATATATGTTTTTAAAGAAAAGGATGCTTTTCTAGGTTAGAAGGGAAAGCAGCCTGAGGCTGAGGGCATGTTGAGGGAAACCTTGACCTTCCTACACCAAGGTTCCGGTGCTCACAAAGATAAATCACAGCAGACAAGACCTAGATAAAGGAGAATCCTGACTGACCATTGGGTAAATCGGTTACTCCCTTAGGCCTTAAGTGTCTTTGTAACAAGTAAAAGTTTGACTAGATAATACCTACAATTGGGCCTTTCTATTTCTGACTCTTTCATAAAGAGGGACTTTCATACAAAGAACAAGCAAATCTCCAGGAGAATATGTGGCGAGGCGCTTTCCCTTCCTGTTGTCCCAGGTGGTGCAGGGAGGATGGTGGTTTACTATGGAGAATAACTCTTCTCAGGAGTGGGAAGGGAGGGAAGGTAAAGGGAGCCCACAGGTTCATGTGGTTAACACTGGGGCCATGACTTCTGGAAAGGTGAGGGTTGAGCTGAGACTTAAAGCCAGGGGTCCTGAATCCCAATTCAGGCTCTGTCCCCTGTGTTAATCTCTTCCTGGAGATCATTAAGCAAAAGCTGGACGTCCCTTTTCTGGGATGTTGCAGGGGGACTCATGGTTACATGTGGCTAGCATGGGTAATCTCTGAGGTCCCTTTATCTGTGAGGTTCTAGAATTTAGGGAAAACACCCACAAGTTGAGGGCGTAACAAGGACACCAGCAACGTGTACATCCGTTACAATAATGCCAGGAAACGGGAAAGGTTGGCCCTTGCTTCTGGGATGCTTGGGGGAAGAAGGCGGACTCTGGAAGGACTGACAGTCCTAAGGCTGGTTGCTTTGGGTGACAGCATGCACTAGAGGGACTGTTTATTGAGGTGAGAGTACAATGATCATCATGGGAAGTGCATCCTCTCTTCTAGATCTTGGCACCCTGGGCCAAAACCCTGGTCATCACATTTCAGCTCCGGAACTGTGTCGCCCAATCCATTTCTTCTGTTGCTACCCAGGCTGCCCCCTGGCCTTCCTTTAGAGATTTTTGCTCATTACTTAGACAAAAGTTAGAGCTCCAAGCCCACCCAACAAATGTTCTGCTCCTTATCGGACAGCTCTGTTCCTCTAATTGTTTCCCCATATAGCTCAGCCGTTTCAGGGAAATCTCGCCTTATCAAACTTCAACCTTCGTTGGCCTCTGTACAGGGCCATTTTTTCCTGCTTCTTTCAAGTGGTTGGTGATTATTATATTGCCAGGTGCTGGGGACAGAATTCCCTCTGTGTCTTCTCCCTGTCTCCCCAAGTTCCACTAAACTGTCTAGGCCAGACCAATCTCTTCTTTTGCATGACCCATCCCTGGAGTTCCAGGTTCATTTGGTCTAGGACCTGATATAGTCTCAAGGATTTTGCTGGAATGATCATACTCCTTGCCTTAGAATGTATTGGAACCAGCTCTTACTGGCTGCAGAATGAAGGAAAGAGAGAGGGAAGAGAAAAAGAGACAGAGAGACGGACAGAGGGAGACAGACGGACAGAGGGAGAGAGACACTCTTAGAGAGAGTCAGTTGTTAAATTTTCAGTGGGAGCACTTATACTTGGAAAGTCTAAGTTCTATAAATCATGGTTTGATGCATTGTTATGTTAATGGTAAAAAGAGGTGGTAAAAATGTTTATAATGCGGATTAACCTTAAAGATGTATCATGGGAACTTCCTCCTGTTTACCTGGAGAACCAGTGGTTAAACATTTACTAGCTCATAAGTGTGCTGGTGCTCTACCAAGTCTCCCTCCTTCCCAACCCATCCCCACCCAGCACCAATGAATTTGACATATTTTTTAGCCTTGTCCTCAGGGTATCCAATTTCCTTGCAAATGCCAAGCTAAGAAAACAAGGAATATAGAATAGGTTAATTAAAAGGCACCTAAAGAACAAGAACCAGATTATTATCCTGGCAGCTTTAAGGAAATAATAGCTGTAACACACCTTCAGGTGAATTTCTTAAAAGAAATTGCTGTAGTCTGTTTTAACTGAATGTATCCCTCCCTTCGGTACTCCCCAGCAAGTTAGGGGAGTGTCTTTTCATTTTTCTCTGTCTAGAAGACTATAGTATCATCCATTTATAATTGGATGGGTCCTTGGAGGACATCCTGTATTTAGCCCATCCCCACCCTCATCTCATAGATAAAAGGGACTCGCCCATATTCACAAGCCATGTAAATGTCTGAAAAGGACATAAATCTGGATCTCCAGACACTAAATCCAGAGTTCTTTCTGAGTACCAAGTTTCCTTGTAGAGAGAAATAAATTCACCAGCTAAACCCATCAAGGGCATCAGTGCAAGTATACAAAAACCTTACAACAGTCTTGTAAAGCAGAGTGCAGGTGTATGCCCCCCTTTCTTCAGACAGAGATCTTGAGATTCAGAGAAGCAAAAAAAGTCCCCCCTACCTCTCTCTCCACTCTCCCCTTCCTCTTTCAGGTCTCATATCTTGGAGATGGTACAACAAGGTATTTTCCCCTTCTCTCTCATTTTCCATTTAAATAACCACATAATTTAACCACATAAAATAACCACATAAATTAAGTGCATTCACTCCACAGGTAGCCCTGGTAACTGGGAGACACTAGAGAAGGTGAGAGCTTTGGGGGAAGAGAAGGGAGGGAGACTTTTTTGTTGTTGATTTGTTGGGCTGGGGGCTTTCATCTTGAATCAGAAAGACAGCATCAAAAGATTAGAGGCTGCACGATGTTTGGGTGTCATTTAACCACAGTATCACAGGATGGCCTCAACTAGATGAGAGAGTGGAGAAGGGAGGGTGGAAGAGGAAGAGAGAGCAGAGACTAAGAGCAAGGACTGATGGAGAGAGAGAAAAACAGATTCAGAGACAGACACGTAGAAGACTGCAGAATGAAGGGATGAGAGAGGGAGGAGAAAAAGAGACAGAGAGACAAAGAGAGACAGAAAGGGGAGAAGAAGGAGGGAGGAATGGAGAAAGGGAGAAAGGAAGGGAGGGGAAAGAGGAAGAGAGAGAGAAGAGACAAAGAGCAAGGACTGATGAAGAGAGAAAAACAGATTCAGAGACAGACACATAGAAGGCTGCAGAATGAAGGGATGAGAGAGGGAGGAGAAAAAGAGACAGATAGAGACAGACAAAGAGAGAGAGAGAAGCAGAGACAGAGGGAGGGGAAGAAGGAGGGAGGAATAGAGAAAAGGAGAAAGGAAGGGAGGGGGGAAGAGGAAGAGAGAGCAGAGACTAATAGCAAGGACTGATGAAGAGAAAAACAGATTCAGAGACAGACATATAGAAGGTTGCAGAATGAAGGTCTGAGAGAGGAGGAGAAAAAGAGACAGGTAAAGAGAGAGAGACATAGGGAGGGGGAAGAAGGAGGGAGGAATGGAGAAAAGGAGGGAGGGGGGAAGAGGAAGAAAGAGCAGAGACTAAGAGCAAGGGACTGATGGGAGAGAGAAAAACAGATTCAGAGACAGATACATAGAAGGTTACAGAATGAAGGTCTGAGAGAAGGAGGAGAAAAAGAGACAGAGAGGCAAAGAGAGAGAGATAGAGGGAGGGGGAAGAAGGAGGGAGGAATGGAGAAAAGGAGGGAGGGGGCAAGAGGAAGAAAGAGCAGAGACTAAGAGCAAGGGACTGATGGGAGAGAGAAAAACAGATTCAGAGACAGATACATAGAAGGCTACAGAATGAAGGAAAGAGAGAGAGAGGAGAAAAAGAGAGACAGACACACAGAGAAACAGAGACAAAGAGACAGAGAGAGAGAAAGGAGGAAGGGATGGAGAAAGGGAGAGGAAGAAAAAAGGAAAGGGGGAAAATGGAAAAGGGAGGAATCTGTATATAGAATCCTAGAGCAGAAGAGAAAGGCAGAAGAAAGCACATAGGGACCAGGGCAAGCAGGGTCCCACTGTCATGGTCAGGTTGTGCTGCTGTATGTTTAACAACTGACTCTCTAAGGCAAAACTACATGTGACATTTTAAAGTTTGATTTGCATTATTCAATTTTCTTCATTACTTTCTTAAATTAGATAATCAGCAAAACAATCCATCAGTCCCTGATTTATAGCACTTGCCAATTCCCAGGTGTCAATGCTCACTCTGAACATGTCACAAACAGCCATTGGAGCTGGCTCTGAGCACGACAGGCTGCTCTGTCCAGCAGCACCGGACCTTTGCCCCTGTCTGCTGGCTTCCTTCCTGCTTTCCCAGCTCCTTCCTCGGTTTGGCAGAAGGCCAAAGCAAGTCTCACCTGTCCATTTGTTCCTCGATGTCAACAGCACTCTCTGTATCCAGGCAGCGGCTGCTCCCTGCTCAGCTCCCATCAGAAGGGCTGAGGAGAGATTCTGCTACTAGTCGCAGGCTCTGCCAGCTGGCCCCGGGTTCCAGTCAGTCACTCAGTCAGTCAACAGGCATTTACTAAACTATTAAGTGCTGGGCACTAAGTGCAAAAGCCCAGGGGATGCAAAGTGAGACAAAACCAGTCGTTGTCTGCTAGGAACTTATCTAAGGGCAGAGACAACTGCAAGAAGATTCTTCTAAAACTCACATCTCTTTTCCTTAACATTGAGGTTGTGTCTCTAACCATCAAGAATGGTTTTAGGGGCACAGAGGAGTCATAAAAGGGGGGCATAGAAAAATATTTTTGAATAGCATTAAAATTTTTAATAATAGCTTTTTATTTTCAAAATACATTCAGAAAGTTTTTGGTATTTACTCTTGCAAACGCTGTGTTCCAAATTTTTCTCCCTCTCTTCCTCCAACTCCCCTCTCCTAGACAGCAAATAATCCAATATATGTTAGACATGTGAAGTTCTTCTATACATATTTCCACAATTATCTTGCTGCACAAGAATCAAATCAAAAGGAGAAAAATGAGAAAGAAAACAAAAAATTAAGCAAACAACAATAAAAAAGGTGAAAATACTATATTGTGATCCACATTGAGTTCCCACAGCCTTCTCTCTGGATGCAGATAGTTCTCTCCATCCCAAATCCATTGCAATTGCCTTGAATCACCTCATTGTTAAGAAGAATCAAGTCCATCACGATTGATCAGCACATAGTCAAGCTATTGCTGGGTAAAATGTGTTCTTGGTTCTGTTCACTTCATTCAGCATCAGTTCATATAAGTCTCTCCAGGCTTTTCTGAAATCATCCTGCTGATTTTTCTCATAGAACATGATTTTTTCTTATAACATCCATATACCGTAACTTATTCAGCCATTCTCCAACTGGCAGCCACTCAGTTTCTAGTCATAGAGGAGTCTTTAAAAGTCTCCTAGAGAGATAGTGGACCATAGTATCTACCCCAAAAAGAGGTGCTAGATTTAGGGTGCAGAATGATATATATATCTATATATATTTGCATATAGCTAATGAGGGAATTGATTTTAATTATGCATATTTTAATAAGGAGTCTCCCCCCCCCCCATTTCTAATGGGGTAGAAGAAGGCTGGAGCAAAAATAGATTGGTTAATTAAAAAAACACTTTAAAAATAAAGAGCTGGGGAGGGGGGAGGACTACAGATGTGGAATGTTACTTGAGTTTTCAGATGAGGTCATTGTATTGTTTTATTTAATTGTTCTACTTTGTTACAAGAGAGCTCTCATGGAATGGTGGTAATCTGGAAATGTTTGTAATATAAAAACAAAGCACATCAATAGCATTTCTGTGTGTGTGTATTTTTTAAACCCTTCCCTTTGAAGCTCGGGAGGGGAGGAGCCATTTATAGAAATACATTCTCCCAACATTGTCCAGGCATTTCTTCAGAGAAATTACTATTAATAATAATAGTAACAATTTATATTATAGAAAAGAAAGGAAAGAAGGAAGAAAAAAGAAAGAGAAAGAAGAAAAGAATAAGAAGGGGGAAAAAAGAGAAAGGAAGAGGAAGACAAAGAAAGGAAAAAGAAGGACGGAAAGAAAGAACCAGAATTCTTGATTCAAGTTGATAGCTCTTTTCAGTAAATTATATCTACCTTGTACAAATCAGCTTCCCTTTCTAGGCTGTCATTTTCTCGTCTGCATTACATGGTCTTTAAGATCCTTCTTAGCCATGACATACTATAATCAAAGCTGCAGAAGCTTAGGGTGCTATGGAAAACCATTGAGTTTACAGTTATCTGGAGAACCTGGGTTCAGCTCTGAAATTTTGCTATCTAACTGATCTTGACAATTCCCTTCTCCTTCTAGGTGACAATTCTTAATCAGAAGAAATGAAAGGGTTGTATTATACCGTCTCTGTGGCCACCTACAATCTTAAGATCCTTTTCAATGATGAATTTTTCTTCCTTTAGGTCAATTCCTTAACTGACATTTTATATCTTGTTTTCTCCCAGGTCACTTTTTTGTGTCCTGAGGTGCCCTTACTTCTGCGACATTCTGGCTTCTAGGATTCCACCCAGCTCAAATTATATTCTCTGTCTTAAGGTCCCTTCTGCTCTGACATTTGATGCATTTATGGGTCTATACCTTTTCTCTATTTGTCTTCCTGGACAGCCTCAGAAGGTGACTTCCTGGAGTCCACAATGAGGGATTTCTTTCTGCCATGTTCTCTCATTTCATTTCCTAAGCAGTAAAATGTTCAGTAAACCTGACTGGAGCCAGCCGATATTTAAAGTCTGTGTTTAGGGATGTATGTCAATAAAATAATCTGGGCAGCACAGGTGGGTTGCCGATGTTAGCCCAGCTCTGAAGACAGGTGGCACTGAGAGCCAGCAAACAGCATCCTATCCAAGGGCTGATCTTCTCATTCTCTCTTGTTGGACAGAGGATGAGAAATATCTCTATCCTTTGCTTCTAGACCAAATTATTATGTAAATACCATTTGTCCTGGTCCCGGGATCCTGAATCATAGTTTTTAAGAGACAGTGGGGATCTTAGTCTGGTTTGACCTCTTCTGTTGTTCAGGGTAAAAGACTGAGACTCTAATTTGACCCAAATCACAGATAATAAGTAGTCATCGGGATTGATCATAGAATAATAATATGGCTAATCATAACACGTACCATTTGTGTGACCCAGCAAGGTTTTCAAAGCACTTTGCATATGTTATCTTGTTTAATCCTCACAACAACCCTCTGAGGCTGATGCTATTATTATCCTCCCTTACAAATAGAGAAGGTGAGAGCTAAAGAAATGAACAACCCATTTCCATAGCACTTTTATATATATACTTTTTGTACAACATAGATACAGAATTATTTCATTAAGTATTTTACTGTGACTCAGGGACCATTTGAAGTGCTGAGGATACAAATACGAGACAATAAGGACAATTGTTTTGTTCTTTTTAATGTAGCCTAAAATCTAATTAGCTGTGTGGCTCTGGGCAAGTCACCTAAACCTGTTTGGCTCAATTTCTTTATCTGTAAAATGAGCTTGAGAAGGAAATGGCAAAACACTCCAGGATCTTTGCCAAGAAAACGCCAATCAGAGTAGGACATGATTGAAATGATTGAATAGCAACAGGGTCCAATTAGATCTTATATAGGTGTATAAGGTCATTTTTTTTTGTATGTCATACTGTTAACTCATATTGAATGAAATTTTAGTCCACTAAAACCCTCTGCTCTGGGAACAATGAAAGCAGCTTTTTTTATGCAAAGCATGTTTTATTGGTGATGTAGAACAGCAGCTGGCTATCTCACTAATGACATTTTGTATTCATATGTGTTCCACTAAAGAGCTTCAAGCTCTTCAGAAACTCCTACCTGCTAATCCAAACTATAATCCTGGAAAGTGGTTTTTTAATGTACTTTTTAAAATAACCATACCACATAGATTACTATGTTCACACAAATAAAAAAAAATCAGTCTCAGAAAGGAAAATCACTTGTTTTAAGCCACCGCAGCTAGCAACATCAGAGACAGAATTGGAACCGAGACATTTCCTGAGACATTAGGTCCAGTGCTCAGCACTAAACCCGCCCTGCCTCTCATTCCTGTGACTGGATTCCTCTGCTTCCAAGGTCAAATCTAATGTGCTCCCTGCTACATCACACTTCTTCACACGGATACAACACACACACATGCATGTATGCATGTGTATACACACATACACATACATGCTCACACATCTAATTCAGAATTGAGATTTCATTGAGATTTTAAAAAATTTTAATAATAGTTTTTTTTTATTTTTAAAATACATGCAAAGAGAGTTTTCAATATTCACCCTAGCAAATCCTTATGTTCCAAATTTTTTTCCCTCCCTTCTCCCCCCTCCCCTAGACAGCAAGTAATTCAATATAGACTAAATATGTGCAATTCTTCTAAACATACTTCCACATTTATCATGCTGTACAAAAAAAATCAGATCAAATAGGGGAAAAAAAGATAAAGAAAAAAAGCAAGGAAACAACAACTAAAAAAGGTGAAAAAATTATGTTGTGATCCACATTCAGTTCCCACAGTCCCCTCTCTGGGTGTATATGGCTCTCTCCATCACAAGTCTATTGCAATTGACTTGAATTACCTCATTGTTGAAAAGATCCACATTCATCAGAATTGATATTGTATAGTCTTGTTGTTGCCTTGTATAATGGTCTTCTGGTTCTGCTCACTTCCCTCAGCATCAGTTCCTGTAAATCTCCCCAGGCCTCTCTGAAATCATCCTGCTGGTCATTTTTTTTATTATAGCTTTTTATTTATACGATATAATGGGTAATTTTTCAGCATTGACAATTGCAAAACTTTTTGTTCTGCTGATCATTTCTTATAAAACAATAATATTCCATAATATTCATATCCCATAACTTATTCAGCCCTTCCCCAACTCATGGACATCCACTCAGTTTCCAATTTCTTGCCACTAAAAAAAGAGCTGCTACAAATGTTTTTAATGCAGAGATCTTAAAGTGAGAGCACTGATTGGTACCTGCTCTGAAATTTATGGTCACTTACGGTGACACAGAGAGGTCCTATGGCACTTGCCCAGGATCACAAAGGCAGTATGTTTCAGAATTAGAATTGGAACTCAGGTTTCCTGATTCTGAGGACAGTTCCACATCCTTTATATCTTGCAGCATCAGAAGGAAGCTTAGAAAATAGAATATTAGAACTGGAAGGGAATGTAGAACATAGAGCTGGAGAGGCCATTTAATTCAATTCCCTCATTGTACACATGAGGAAAAACATCTCAGAAAGAAAATATGACTCCCAAAATCATAGTTTTAGAGTGTAGAATTCAAATATAAGGTTCCTACCAACAGACCTATTGATCCTTTCCTCTAAGCCATATTTCTCTCTAAAAACACCTACAACCTTCTATTGATTGCCCCTTTCAGGATCAGGAGCTGGGTTAATATCCCTATTCCAAGGGGAAAATCCAGGGGCATTAGATAAGGCTCACTATGGGATTCCAAAATGATTGTCTTCTCTAGAAAGTTCATTGATGATTGAAAAGCCACACCTTGATCTGCAGGGGAGAATAGTGTCTTGCCTTGCAATGGGCCAGAGCATTTGTGCCAAGAACTGTGCTACACACTTTTACAAATATTATATCACTGGACCCTCACATCAACTTTGGGAGGTAGGTGCAATTATTATCCCCATTTTACATATGGGAAAAAATGAGGCAAATAGAGGTTATGTGGCTTGCCCAGGGTCGTATAGCTAGTGTCTGAAGACACAAGTCTTAGTGACTCTAGGTCTAACACTCTGTCCACTTCACCACTTAGCTGCCTCTAGTAACTACAGGGATAATTGTGAGATTATTTATCCTCTTTGGACCTATGCCCTTCTTCCCTGAGCCTGGCTTCCATTTTGCTTTCAATTCCTTCAATTTGTGTTCTCAGAAACTATCCTTGGTCTCTATCAGATGACCTGGTACAGGGATTGACCCTAAGGAGCTGATCCCCAGAACTGTAACTAGCATTTCTGATACCTGGCAGGGTTTATAAATTGGGGCTGGTTAAGGAGAAGAAAAAATATTCTCCCTCAATTTTCAGGACTTGATGTGAGAGGAAGAGGTGGTGAGGAAGTAGAGAGACAGGGCTCCTATTCTAGGATACCACAAATGAGTTCTATCACACAATAGACAGAAGGATGAGGAGCCCATTGGGGTGCAAGAAGCTAGAGAAGATGTTATATGGTCATTTAAACTAATTATTTCAATGAATAATTTTGATTGTTTTTTGCTACATAGGAGCTGATCTCAGTGGTTTCTATGTGCTCCATAAATCAATTTTCTATCAATATCTTTGTTCTACCTCAATTATATTTCTTTCAGCTAGCTCTACTTTGATTTTAAGATAGAAACTTGTCTGTTGCCCTCCTTTGGGCTCAGGAGGGAGTCTTTGGGGAAAATGTGTTGATTTTTACTATGTTCTCTTCTCCCTTATGCTTTGGGCTCTTCCTGGCAAGAAGATGACTATTTACAGAGCCCAAACCAGAGTGGAAAAACTTGGGATTTTGTCCAGAGTGGGGAGTTTATAAGCAGAAGTTGCTAGTTATAATCTTGGAAGTTTATAGATTTGTTTATAAATTTCTGAGGGTTGATCATGGTTGTAACATTTCAAGGAAGAGAAGAAATTATGAAATCCCATCATTAACTATAGTCTAAAGCTCTTACCTTTATCTCTTTCCTTTCTTCAACACTGTCATTGAGGAATAAGCCGGGTCCAATCTCCTTGTAATTGTTGGGTACCAACCTGAACATATTGATTCCCTGCTTTCGTGTTCTTATCTTGAATTTGCTTTCAGGGAATTCCATTGTCTTGGGAAATATGCTCAGGATAATAAAGTAAAATAAAGGAAGAGAATGTCATAGGAATATGAGCTGAAAGAACTTGGAATGTTTTAACCTGGAGAAGACAATGGTAGAATCACAGAATTGGATGTAACTTTAGAGGCCATTGGGTCTGACCTTCTTGTGTAACAGATAAAAGGTCACCCAGCAAGTATCTAGGATTGTATTTGAACCCAGGTCTTCCTAATTCCAAGTCCAGTGCCCTATCTACTTTATGATATCAAGGGAGCCAACCCTCTCTAAGTAACTGAAGAGTTGTCCAAAGGAAGAGGGATTAAATACGTTCTGTGAGACTGAGAAAGGTTGACCAGGACTGGAAAAGATGGAATGATAAAATCAAAGAATTTTGTGGGAAATGATTTAAAAAGCCATCTGCTACAACCCATACCAAACCCAAAATCCCTTCAACAACCACCCCAATAAAGTTTCCCCCAGTCTTCTCCTACAGATTTACAGTGAGCTCATTTCTATTTAAGGCAATCCATTCTACTTAGGAAATGTTTTCTTGCATTGTGTAAAAATCTCCCTTTGCTACTTTCATTCCTTGCCCTTAGTCCAATGAGTAAAAGCTATAAGAAAAATTATTTTAGTTCAGAATAAAAAAGGATTTTCAAATAATGGGAGCTGTCCAACCATGGGATGGGCTGCTGGCATATGGCAAGTACATGAACGCTTGTTGTTTGAATGATGGACTGACAGCTCCTTTGGTTGAGAGTTAGTGTCTTCTCATTTAAAATATTTTGCGTAGTTCCAGAGATTATTAGCATCATTAAATTGTAATCTCTTTGTGGGTCAAGACTCTTTTCCCTTTTTTCTATCTCTAGTGTTTATTATAGTACCTCACATATAGTAGATATTTAATAAACATTTATTGAATGAATGAAGGGAAGTTATAGAAGAGATTGTATTTTGCAGGACAGTTGGTCAACATGGCCTTGAAAGTCCTCACAGGAAAGTTCTTTACTTTTTAGACTGGACCAACCTGCATTGGTGATGTGTTACTTTCCTTATCAAGAAGTTCCCCATAGCAATAAGAAGTTCCAATCTTTCTCTTCACCTTTCTTTTTTTGGACTAGACCTATGATTTCACTGATGTGGGGATCAGACCCAATGGCCTCTAAAGTTACATCCAATTCTGTGATTCTACCACATCAGGAACCCACATCCAAATCCAAAAAGGAATTGGAATCCTTTTACCAATTCCATCTAAATCAGCTCTTCTTTTGCGACTTAAAATTTTAAGGGGTTCTCTGAGGCACCGAGGGGTTAAGCAACTTGTCCAGGGGTAAGCAGACCACAGGTGTCAGAGTGAGATTTGAACCTACATCTTCCTGGCTCTGAGGTCACCTCTCTGTCCACAACACCATCAGTTTCTGAAGTCTGGCTACCATGAGATCTCTTGGGACTCAAAAAAAGGGACAGATTAAGACTTCATCTCCCAGCAATTAATCAACCAGCTAATCAATTAATAAGCTTTATCAATGTCACCTCCCCTGCCATTTATATATGGACTCACTTCCCAGGGGAAGATAATCCACTGCTTTTGAATATTACCATTGGGTTGATTGGAGCAGTGACTAAGCACAAACTCATCAGATTCAGCTTCTTACAAGGAAGGACTAGTCATTCTTTGTACTTGTTTGTCTCCTGATTGCCTGGCACAAAGCCTGGCACATGGGAGCTTAATAAATACTTGATGATTGATCGATAGGTAGCCCAGAATGTAAGATATTTCCCATTCTATCTAACCATTCCCTTTTACCTTGCCATCTGTTGTGTAATAAAATTGAGGAATATCATTCCTCTCTTTTCCTCTTCTTATTCCAGGAACAGCAATCATATCGATGCTTCCCATCACTGTAAGAAGAACCCAATCAAGCACTTGCCCAATCACCCCTAGGCCACTTCCTCCATGAAAACTGTCTTCCAGGACTGCTTGCCATTTAGGGGAGGGGGTGGAGGGAAGGAGGGAAAAAAATCGGAACAGAAATGAGTGTCAATATAAAGTAATTATTAAATAAAAATTAAAAAAAAAAGTTACTACGAAAACTGTCTTCCATTGGCCACTACTCCCCTATATAGTTATCACTTTCTGTTATATTGTATACTCTTGAATCTAGGAACTATCTCACCTTTTTCTCTCTGTCTCCAGCCCCAAGCATAGTGCCAAGCACCTAGCTGGCATTTGGTCAATGCTTTTCATTCACCTATTCATCTCGGAGCTGGCAAAGAGCTTGGAGGTTGGCTCTGTCCACTTGTATCTAAATGAACAAGAATCCCTCCAAGCAAATCCCGACCAGGGATCAGCAGCCTGTGCTTAAAGACCTGCAAGGAAAGCCAAACTCCCAGGCCTAGAGGCAATCCACTGTCTTTTGCATGAGGTAGGATAAGCAAGTTGTTATTTGCTTAGTTCCTTACAGGAAGGCTAAAATTCTCTCTGATCCTCCCACTGCTGGCCCTCTGAAATCTCCCATATGGGGCCAGACTCATTAGAATTCCTCTTCCACTGGCCAATCTTTCAAGTGTATTTCTTGCAAGTACATGCAAAGTATTCTTTTCTCTAGGCTAAACATCCTCAGTTGGGTCAGCATCCTCAGTTGTGGGAACCCAGAAGCTCTTTAGAGCTTTAGCTAACACCCCCCCTGCAAAGTATACTTTTCTCTAGACTAAACATCTTCAGTTGAGTCAGCATCCTCAGTTGTGGGGACCCAGAAGTTCTTTAGAATCTTTGCTTCTCTACTCAAAATGATTCTGGTTCACCAATTGTCCTTCCATTCAGTAGTAGCTTTGGGATGGAAAGTGCCATAAGCATGCAGAGAGAGAGAAATGGAGATTGAATGTGGATCGAAGCATAATATTTTCACCTTTTTGTTATTGTTGTTGTTTGCTTGTTATTTTTTCTTTCTCGTGGCTTCTTTTTACCCTTTTAATATGTTTTTTTTTCCTTGCACAGCATGACAATATAGAAATAGGTTTACAAGTATTGTATATATTTAAACCTAGATCAGATTGCTTGCTGTCTTGGGGAGGGGGAAGGAGAGGAGGGGAGAAGGGGGGCGGAGAAAAATTTGGTTTTGCAAAGGCAAATGTTGAAAGCTATCTTTGCATCTATTTGGAAAAATAAAATACTATTGGGGGAAAAAAGAATATCATCACTTGACTGGGGTGGGGAATAGGGGTGGGGGATTTCAATGAACTTTTGACTGAAGGGCACATCTGGAAGACTTCATCCCAGGGATAGATATCTAGCTCTTCACAAAACAATTTACCCAGAGTGTGCTTGGCATGCTGTCAACTTGGTGAAAACTGTTCTCTGAGAGGATGCTGGGAAAGTAAAGCCAGGAATGACATGAGCCATAAACAGCCTTCCTCTAGGAATCAGGAAACCAATTAGCATTATTTTTTATTTGGTTACTCTGGGTATAGAATTTTCCTTGTTTGAACCAAAATTTCTTCTTCTATCTAGCATTAGATTTGCCACTTCCTAAAGCCATTTCAATTCAGCACTGTTTTTGAAAAAATGAATGAACAATACCTATGTTTCCCACTATATCCCTTCTCACACCCCTCCCAGAGAGCCATCTCTTTTAAGACAGCAAAAATGAAAGAAAGAAAAATCAGCTAAAAAGTCAGTGTTTTGAAAAAGACTGATTTTGTATTAAACATTCCCTTCCAATGGTCTCTCCACCTCTGCAAAGAAGGTGGGAGTAGAATAGTCTTATATCTCTTCTTATGACTCAAGCTGGATCATTATAATTTTGTCACTTTTAGTTTGGATTATTTTGTTTTTGCTATTATTCCTTTCATTTATATTGCTGAATGTAGAGGACTCTTCCAATAAGAATCTTTACTGACCTACTCTGAATCATTTCTACTTCGTCAATTCTCTTTTTTCCAGATTTGTGATTTCATTGGGAAATCCAAATAGGAGAATAGGGAACTCTCAGAGGAAATTCCTTCTATTAATGCATATCAGCACCTACTCTGTAATTTATAGTCTTGGAAGAGGGGTTCCTAAACTTTTGGGGTCACTGACTGACCTCTTTGAGAATCTGACGAAGCCAGACTGTGTATATATTCTGGGAAGTCCACTCATGTATGGAACTGTTTTCTTCACATTGACTTAGCTCATACAAGTCTTTCCATACTTTTTAATTATCAATTCTATCCTCTCCAATAAGAGTTCACCACAGCCATGTACCACAATTCTATTAGTTACCCTCCGATCAATAGGCATTTAACTTGTTTTGATTCCCTGATAACAACAACAAAATGTCCTGCTATAAATATCTGGACGAATCCAGCGATTTTCTTTTTTCCATTGACTTTTTGGGAGCTTCAGACATTCTATATTCTAAAGTCATTTCCAGTTTTAATATTCTATTAAGGTCAAGGAATGAAGACAACCTATAATAACCACATACATATTAGAACATATATGTGCATGTGGTAATATTACTTACATATAGTTATAGATATTTACTAATAAATAGGTATATTTATATATCAAAAATTAATATAAAGACGATCTAAAAGGGAAGACATTAAGTTGGAGGATTAGGAAAGACCCCCTTTATTTTATGTTCTAAGGTTCCTGTTGACATTGACATTCCACATTTTATGATCCCCACCAGCTCTACAATTCTGCATTCTGAGGTGCTCCTCCCCACCAGCTCTGATATTTATGTTCTAAAGTAATTACTTAATTAATTAATGGAAATTTCCATCTCTGACATTCGAAGTTCTAAGATCCTTCTTAGCTTTGATTTTCTATGTTCTTAAATCCCTCTTAGGGCTGATATTCTGTCCTAAGAGCCCATCCAGTTCTGGAATTCAACAGTAGCAGAGCAAGTTAACATCATTTCAAGAGAAAAGGTGGGAAGAGCTCACTCAGGAGTGCTTGGTGACCAAAGTCCAGCACCAGAGAAAGCCACCAGGCAATTTTCCATGTTAGGTCACCATGAGCAACGACTACCTGACAGATAAGAGTCCTAAGGATGTATCTTCAGCAGGGACAGAGGATCAGGGGAGTTTGCAGCAACCTGAAGAAAGGAGTCTACATTTGTGTTTCTGCCAGCATCAAGTACCAGCTGTGTCAGAAAAGGGGGCAGATTGTTCTCCCTCTGAGATGAAAAGACAAAAGTACCTCTCATCTTGCTGAAGTCTCAAGGAGAACAAAGTCTTCTTTGAAATAAGGGAAGAAGTTCTGTAAGGTAAAAAGGAACAAAGGTGTGGGATCTGAAGAGGCAGAGGCCAGTCGTGAGCTGCGCCAAGAATCTGGTAGCTGAAAGAATGGGACACAAAGAAGGAAGAAGCAATCCTGAACACTTGGAGCCAAGTAAAAGCCAGAATATTCTTGCCTCAAAGGAGGACTGGACCCAAGAAGATGAAAACAGTTACTTCTGCTGCAAGGAATGAGAAGCAATCACCAGTGCCATTGGGAGAGAGAGATTATTCAGTAAGCTAAGTCATAGCAACAAGCATTTATTAAGCACCTATGTGTACTATTCTTAGTGTAGACATACAAAAAATCCCTGTTCTCAAGGAGCTTCCAGTCTAATGGGGAGACACTGTGCAAATAAGGAGCAAAATAAGAGATATACAAAACAAACGAGATAATCTTGTTAGCATTAGGCGTTAGCATTAGGAGGGCATTGGGGAAGACTTCTTGTGGAAGGGGAGATTTTAACCAAAGAAAGTCAAGAGGCAGGGATGAGGAGGGAGAATATTGCAGGAATGGGGAGAGCCACTGAAAATGCCAGTCTGAAGCTGACATGTCTTATTGAAGGAATAATTTTAATATTAATAAGAATAAGAAGAATAATTCTGGCTCCCTGAATATATGGAGGGAAGATAATGTATAAGACTGGAACAGTAGGAAAGAAGTAGATTATGGAGGGTTTTAAAGATCAAACAGAGACTTTTGTATTTGATCTTGGAAGTGTTGGGGACTCACTGAAGTTGACTGAATAGGAAGATGATGTGATCAAAATTGAATAGAGGATGGATTGAGATGGGGAGAAACTTGCAGTAAAAAGTCCACTGGCAGCCTGTTGTCACGATCCAGACGTGAGGTGATAAGGGTCTGTATTAGAAAGGTGGCCAGAGAAAGGGACATATTGGAGGGACATTATAAAGGGAAAATTGAAAAGACTTAGAAACAGGTAAGAGATGGGGAGAAAGGGATGTAAAATTGAGGAGCTAGGGATGGGACTCTGGGTGAATGGGAGGAAAATGGTGCTCTCAGCAGCAATCTGGAAATGAGGGGGAAAAGGTGAGGAATGGTGATGGTGATTCTTTGCCTAGGGACACTGGGGTTATTTTACATTGATAGAAAGATGGATATGCTTTCTTTCTGGGGTACATATCCAGGATGTAAAGGAGGACTTCCTAAAATTTATCAAATTTAATGACCACTCCATACTTCATAGAGGGATAAATAATTCTGGAACTTGGGACCTAGAAAATATGTCTAGAGATTATTGGGCAAGAAATGGAGGCTCCAAGGGGCACAATTATGGGATCATAGATTTAGAACTAGAATGAATCTTACAGGTTATCTGGTCCTACATCACCTCCATTTCTCAGGGAAGAAACTGAGGCTCAGAGATTTCTTTTTAAAAAAATTATTTAGTATTTTATTTTTCCCAGTTGCCTTCCTTCCCACTTCCTTTCATTGAGAAGGTAAGCAATTTAATATGAATTATACAAAACTTTTCCATGATAGTCATGTTGTAAAAGAAAACATAGACCAAAAAAACCTCAAAAGGACAGAAACCCAAGCTGTAAAGAAAAATAAAGTTTTTAAAAAAAAAGCATGCTTCGATCTATGTAGTCAGACACCATTAAGTATCTCAGGGAAGTTCTCTACAATGAAATTTGGGAGACACAAACAGAAAAAAAGCCAGTGAGGAAGAAAAAGAGGATCTGTCTAAAACTATCAATGTGAATGTTCAGGGAACTTGATGATAAATTTTGGAAACATAAAGAGTAGATAAAAGCAAGGGCTGGGGATGCTGAATAAGCATAAAGGCATCACTTGATCCTGTAAAAACAGCTTCTGGTGTTGAAAAGCTAAGAATAACCTGAAAATGATGATGGACAGACTGAGGACAGCCACTAAGGACTAGATTTTGATTTAGGGGAAAGAAGGAAACCAACGTAGACTAAGTCCAATGGTTCATTGTGGTTGGAGTGATGACAGGCAGCAAAGAGAAAACGGAACTACTTGCCTGTTATTTTCCTTCTTTTCTTCTCATACTCTTGTATTCTACAGTGAAACTGGGGTCATCCCTTGGCAGTGTGTAAAGGGATGTTCCTGGTTGGGTGTGGCTTAGACCAGATGGTGTTTGTGGTCCTCCTCAGGGCTGAGATTCAGAGTCACTATGAATTCTGAGCTTCTATAACTGTGTATTCTGATTTCCCTTTCAGCTCTAACATTCAGGAGTTCTCAGAAGCGGCCAAAGCAAATTACATCTCTCTATGTGGTGTCCTCCCCACCCCTGACATTTGTCTCTCCGAGTTAGTTGTCCAAATGGCAATATATTAGCATTTCCATCCAGAGCCAGACCTGCCAGCCATGATGATAAATTGGACAGAGCAAAAGGTAGCTCTCTCCTTGAGTTAGTGACTTCGCCTGTTACCAAAGCTTGGAACCCATTGATAAACACCAAGTGGACAGTTAATAGTCAGCTACCATCAATAAATCTTCATGTAGATTGGAAGCGGCAATCAATATCCAATCCTCCAGAGGGCCAGAGACTTGCCAGCTTATTATGTATTGATATTTGTTCTGTGTATGGAAAACAAACTGTTTTTACAAAGATCCCCACGGGGGATTTCACTCCCCTTCCATCCATCTGTCTATTTATTGTAACTATTATAACCACAGGACAAAATATTCCTGGCCTACTTTCTATGGACATCTGGGTAACTTACAACCTGGGTTTCCTTAGGGTTTGCAAAAAAGAATTGGCTCTCTCCCTTCTCCATGGAATTGAAAATGGAAAGTGCTCACTGCCTCTCTCCGACCATTTCTCCAAGCTACTTATTTGTTCTGAGTGACCTGAGCTAAGTTATATTCCCATAGATATTTTACATTTTAATTACACAGCCATCTTCTTAAGGGCCAGAAATGTGGGATCTGATACTCAAGAGCAGGGGACAGCTATATAGTACTTCAGGGTTACAAAGTGACTTGCAAAATTTCTCATTTGAGCTTCATGGCATCCTGGGAAAAGATTATATGTAGGAGATGGAACCCCAGACTAGGAGTGTGGAAGACTTGGAGTTCAAATACTGTCTCATATTCTGGGCAAGTCAATTTACTTTAATGTAGTTCATTTTCCTCATCCCTAAAGTAGGAATAAAAACTATCACCTACGTCCTGAGGTTTTTATCTCCAAGATTATTGGTAAAGTCCCTTGTCCCAACCCCCTTCTCCAAATAACAGAGAAGAAAATCAAAACCCTCATAACAAAAAAAGCACATTGAAGCAGAACAAATCCATCCAGTAGCCATGTCCAAAATGTATGCATTTTTCTGCACCTGTCATTCTTTGTCTTTTTCAGGAGGTATGTCACATGTTTCATCAGAGCTTTTCTGGAGACAAAGTTGGTCATTGTGTTGATCAGAATATTTAAATATTTCAAATCTTTCCTTTCCTTCATTTCTCCTTTCCTTCCATCCTCCCTCCCTCCTTCCCTCTCTTCCCCCCTTTCTTCTTTTTTCTTCCCTTCTCTCCCTCCTTTCTTCTCCCTCCCTCCCTTTCTCCCTCTCTCCCTTGCTTCCTTCCTTCCTTCCTTCCTTCCTTCCTTTCTTCTTTCCTTCCTTCCTTCCTTCCCTCTCTCCCTTCTTCCAAGCCCCCTCCCCTGGACAGCAAGTAATTCAATATTTGTTAAACACATGCAATTCTTCTGTATGGATTTCCACATTTATCATGCTACACAAGAAAAATCAGATCAAAAAAGGAAAAAATGAGAAAGAAAAAAAAGCAAGCAAACAACAACAAAAAATATGAAAATACTATCTTGTGATCCCTATTCAGTTTTCATAGTCCTTTCTCTGAGTGCAAGTGGCTCTCTCTATCACAAGACCATTGGAACTGATCTGAATCACTTCATTGTTGAAGAGTCACGTCTGTCACAGTTGATCATCACATAATCTTGTTGCTGTGTACAATGTTCTCTTAGTTCTGCTCACTTTACTTAGTATCAATTCATCTAAGTGAGAGATTTTTTTTTTTAAAGTTATACTAAGTACACTCTGTAGCTTTCAATATTATCTGGCTTAACTGGACTTTTTATGAACTTCTTTCTGTTATCTTCTGTGTCTCAATGGCCCTCTTTTTTTTTTTTTCCTTTTTTCCTACCCCCTTCTTACTCCACTCTTGGGGGGGAAATGACCCCTTTCTTTCTTGTCCTTATCTCATCCCTCTAGGCACCCTTTTTTCAGACTCCTTAAAAAATTGAAGATGAACACAGGGCTCTGTATACAGCAGGTGTCCAATAGATACTTGTGGAAAGAACGAGTTGAATGGATAAATGAGTGAGCACATCTTCCCAGATTCCCCAGAGTAGTTGATTTGGGACTCTTGATTTTGTCACTTATCTAGCAATATCAGCATTAAGGGAACCGGAGGAAAGTGGGGATGAAAAGTTTTTCCCCTTCCCTCATAGAGAACTGGTCTCCTACCTCAGCTGGAACTTAATTCTGGCCTTCCTAGACCCTGCCCTTTCCTCTTCCCTTGATTGTGCTGAAGACCTCAAATGGCCTTGGCTAGGAAAGATTTCCGCAGGAAAGACACACAGACTTTTGCCTCAGCTGGAACCGACCATCCCTTCTGTCTTTCTCCCTATATGAGCACTGAATGAGGAGCCAGGAGATCTGAGTCTGAGGAGCAGCTCTAAAGAATGGGGATTATGTCACCTTGCATGAGTCACTTGCCTTTGGTTTCCTCATCTATAAACTGAGGGAATGGTCCTCTAGAGGGAGATTGGGGATAAGATAAAACAGGAAATGAAGTTGATATTAAAAAAAAAAAACAGATCAACAAAAATTTATTTTTATAAAAAGAACATTGACTATCAGAGCAAGAAGAGGCCTTAGAAAGCTGCTTCTGAAGCAATTTTATTTTACAGAGAAACAAATTTTGATTCTAAATTGGGGGAAGTGACAAACCCAGAGTCACTTAATGAATTAGGAGCAGAGTCCAGTCTAGAGCCCAAGCATATGTTTTCTTTTAAGTGATGTCTAAGGTCTTTTACAACTTTCATAGTCCATTATTCTGTAAGCTCCCTACCAATTTCCCATATTCTACCATTAGAGATCAATTTCTTTGACTTTTAAAATGTGTCCTTTTTCTTTGAGCTTTTTTTAAAAAATGCAAATACCCTGGGAGAAATCATTGAAATTGCTTAATGCCTTTACCAGAAACGCATTTATCAGATAATTCCAAATGGGGAAGACAGAATATCTGGGAAAGAGAGACTTAAGAATTCAGGCATTAGGAGGAGAAGGAAGGCAGGAAGCATGGAACAGGAAATGGAACAAAGCCCCTCTTTTTCACATACATTTTTGAGACAGTCTTTCGCCTTCTGGTACTGATTTTTTTTAGCTGCCAATACTTCACTTTGCATGAATACATATGTCTTCTTCTGTCTCTGAAACTTATCTTACAGCCAATTGAATTCCATCATAATCATGTAAGCTAACTAATTTAGCCATTCTCCGATTGATGGGCATCCCCACAATTTCCATTTCTTTGCCACAATATTTTACATCCAACTCCCAGGTAGAAGAATCACAAAATATTAATCCCGGGAGAGACAAGCACAGGACATGGAATGTCAGAGCTGGAAAGCCCCTGGAAACGTAGGCCCCCAAATTAATAGGGGCTGTCATGGCTGGCACCTTGAAGATGGACAAAGCCCTGGAGTTACTCATAACACTCCTACCAGGCAGGATGCTGCAAGGGTATTCACCCCTCTCATTGTATTAACAAGGAAACTGAAGCTGATTGGTTAAGAGAGTGGGTCTTGATTTCAAAGCTCTGATGACAGAGGCACACACACACGTGTGTATGTATACACACACACACATTATATTATATATATAATATATTATATTGAAAATATTATATTATATACATACACGTGTGTGTATAAGTGGATATATATATATATCCATTTATACACACACATAGTACAAGCATATGTACACATACATAAAAATATAAAGAAATATATTGGGTATATGTATATAGAGATGTATGTATATATACATAATGCATAATATATGCACACACAATAAATACATATATATACATATATAAGGATATAGAAATATTGTATACATGTATATGCACATATGCATATATATAATATATACAACATACACAAATATATACACACATAAATAGCATGTCTATATGTGTACATACACACATGTATAATACATACATGAATAATATATGCACACACAAATACTTTTATATATACATATATAAGGAAATAGAAATATTGCATGCATGTGTATGCACACACACATATGTATATATATATACAATGTATACAAATGTGTATATACATATAAATAGTATGTGTCTTTGCATATCTTTGCAATGTATGGATAATACATATATGCATAATATATGCACATGCACACAATGCATATATGTATGTATACATATAAATATAAAAGGAAATATAAACATGGTATACATGTATATAGAGATGTACAGAGATACAAAGAGAAATTCCATTCAGAATAACTGTTGATACCATAAAATATTTGGGAATCTATCTACCAAAGGAAAGTCAGGAATTATATGAGCAAAATTATAAAAAAGTCTCCACACAAATAAAGTCAGACTTAAATAATTGGAAAAATATTAAGTGCTCTTGGATCGGCCGAGCGAACATAATAAAGATGACAATACTCCCTAAACTAATCTATTTATTTAGTGCTATACCAATCAGACTTCCAAGAAAATATTTTATTGATCTAGAAAAAATAACAACAAAATTCATATGGAACAATAAAAAGTCGAGAATCTCAAGGGAATTAATGAAAAAAAAATCAAATGAAGGTGGCCTAGCTGTACCTGATCTAAAATTATATTATAAAGCAGCAGTCACCAAAACCATTTGGTATTGGCTAAGAAATAGATTAGTGGATCAGTGGAAAAGGCTAGGTTCACAAGACAGAATAGTCAACTATAGCAATCTAGTGTTTGACAAACCCAAAGCCCCTAACTTCTGGGAAAAGAATTCATTATTTGATAAAAACTGCTGGGATAATTGGAAATTAGTATGGCAGAAATTAGGCATGGACCCACACTTAACACCATATACCAAGATAAGATCAAAATGGGTCTATGAACTAGGCATAAAGAACGAGATTATAAATAAATTAGAGGAACATAGAATAGTTTATCTCTCAGACTTGTGGAGGAGAAAGAAATTTGTGACCAAAGATGAACTAGAGACCATTACTGATCACAAAATAGAAAATTTCGATTACATCAAATTAAAAAGCCTTTGTACAAATAAAACTAATGCAAACAAGATCAGAAGGGAAGCAACAAACTGGAAAAACATTTTCACAGTTAAAGGTTCTGATAAAGGCCTCATTTCCAAAATATATAGAGAACTGACTCAAATTTATAAGAAATCAAGCCATTCTCCAATTGATAAATGGTCAAAGGATATGAACAGACAATTTTCAGAGGATGAAATTGAAACTATTACCACTCATATGAGTGTTCCAAATCATTATTGATCAGAGAAATGCAAATTAAGACAACTCTGAGATACCACTACACACCTGTCAGATTGGCTAAGATGACAGGAAAAAATAATGATGAATGTTGGAGGGGATGCGGGAAAACTGGGACACTAATGCATTGTTGGTGGAGTTGTGAACAAATCCAACCATTCTGGAGAGCAATCTGGAATTATGCCCAAAAAATTATCAAACTGTGCATACCTTTTGATCCAGCAGTGTTTCTATTGGGCTTATATCCCAAAGAAATACTAAAGAAGGGAAAGGGACCTGTATGTGCCAAAATGTTTGTAGCAGCCCTGTTTGTAGTGGCCAGAAACTGGAAAATGAATGGATGCCCATCAATTGGAGAATGGCTGGGTAAATTGTGGTATATGAATGTTATGGAATATTATTGTTCTGTGAGAAATGACCAGCAGGATGAATACAGAGAGGACTGGCGAGACTTACATGAACTGATGCTAAGTGAGATGAGCAGAACCAGGAGATCATTATACACTTCGACAACGATATTGTATGAGGACATATTTTGATGGAAGTGGATTTCTTTGACAAAGAGACCTGAGTTTCAATTGATAAATGACGGACAAAAGCAGCTACACCCAAAGAAAGAACACTGGGAAACGAATGTGAACTATCTGCATTTTTGTTTTTCTTCCGGGTTATTTATACCTTCTGAATCCAATTCTCCCTATGCAACAAGAGAACTGTTCGGTTCTGCAAACATATATTGTATCTAGGATATACTGCAACATATCCAACATATAAAGGACTGCTTGCCATCTAGGGGAGGGGGTGAAGGGAGGGAGGGGAAAAAAAATAGGAACAGAAACGAGTGTCAATATAAAGTAATTATTAAATAAAAAATTAAAAAAAAGAAATATTGTATACATGTATATGCACATATGCATATATATAATATATACAACATACACAAATATATACACACATAAATAGCATGTCTATATGTGTACATACACACATGTATAATACATACATGAATAATATATGCACACACAAATACTTTTATATATACATATATAAGGAAATAGAAATATTGCATGCATGTGTATGCACACACACATATGTATATATATATATATATATATATATACAATGTATACAAATGTGTATATACATATAAATAGTATGTGTCTTTGCATATCTTTGCAATGTATGTATAATACACATATGCATAATATATGCACATGCACACAATGCATATATGTATGTATACATATAAATATAAAAGGAAATATAAACATGGTATACATGTATATAGAGATGTACATACATATAATATATACAATACACACAAATATATACATATAAATATCATGTCTCTATGTATATAATCAAAATATATCCCTGTGCACACACATAAGTACATGTTATAAAGGAATATAAATCTTTCCTGGTTGTGTATATGCAATATATACATGCACACATAAACACATTTATATATCATACACACAGGTATATAAAGAAATAAACACTGTATATACATATACACATATAATACACACATACACATATAACATGTGCACACACACATATACACAGAAATCCAGACAAATATTGTGTATATCTATATATACATACATACGTAAAATATAAATAAATGTAAAATTTTTAAACTAGGCAATTAGGGTTAAGTGACTCGCCCAGGGTCACACAGCTAGGAAGTATTAAGTGTCTGAGGCTAGATTTGAACTCGAGTCCTCCTGACTTCAGGGCTGGTGCTCTAGCCACTGTGTCACCTGGCTGGCCATAAATATAAATATTATGGTTGTGTGTATACATACCCCAAACCAGATGGGGTAAATGGTCAAAGCCATGCAGCTAGTGAGCATCAGAGGTAGATGCTGTCTCCCCTCAAGGATTATGGGGAGAGGAGGGTGGGGGAGATGATCCTGCCCCTTAAGGAACTTGGTAGTCTCTGGTGACAAATAAGACAGATATCGAAGGAGGGAGCATCAGAGCAAATGAAAGGTTTGTACAAAAGCTCAAACGGTTGCAATTTTGTATCAAGCCACCTCTGTATGTAAAGTGTTAACTAGGATGGAACAGTTGGGACTTTTCAACAGGATGCTGAAATTTAAAGGGTGCAAACAGCCTTTGTGGTTCTCTAGCAAGGTAGAAACATTATTCATCGAAAACAATTTGTTAGACTAGTTACCCCAGAAATAGCTGTCCCCCAAAGAGGCTTCTCTTTGTCTGGGGCCCCTCCAACTTTAACATTCCAAGTCGAATGTTCCAAGATTCTTAGAACGCTGACATTTTGTGTTTTTTGTTCTCAGATCCTTTCAGCTCTGATATTCTATTTGCTGAGGTTTCTTGCAGCTCTGACATTCTATTTTCTGCCTTTTGAGGGTTGCTTTTAGCTCGGATATTTTATGTTCTGTGTTCCAAAGTCCCTCCCCGCTCTGACATGCACAGATTCCAGGACTTTTATCTAAACTCAGCAGGCCTGACATTGTCACCCGTCCCCTTGTCCCGTTTTCAGAGATTTGGGCCTCTCCCACAATCCTGGTACTGCCTCCCCAGGGAGCCTTGAGGATTTCCTGTTGGCACAGATTTCACTGTTTACAGCTGTGTGAGCTTGGGCTTGTGTGTGTATGTGCACGTGTGTGTTCTGAACTCTGGAGTAGGATTGTAAAGTTTTTATATGCAGCCTCCTTTGATGAGGTGATAAATATTTAACAACCAGCTGGGGTGAGGCATCAGGAGTAAACTTGAGACACTTTAGTTTAAACTGCATTATAAACATCCCTTCCCCTCCCATTTTCTCAGATCTAGAAAATCAACCAAACAGTACATCAAGCATAGCATTTGATGATTTTTGAGATGTAAATGCTCGTGCAGAAAATTTAACAACCGGTTCCAGTTGATTCTATCTTTTAAATGCCTTGATATAATAAATAAGAACATCTAGGTGACACAGTGGATAGTGTCCAGCCTGAAGTCAGGAAGACTTCTCTTCCTGAAGTTCAAATCCAGCCTCAGCTATATACTGGCTATGTGACTCTGGGCAATTTAGTTACCCCTGTTTGCCTCAGCTTCCTCATTTATAAAATGAGCTAAAAAAGAAAATGACAAATAAATCTGGTATATTGGCCAAGAAAATTCCAAATGAAGTCACGAAGAATTGAACAGTACTGAAAATGACTAACCAATGACATAATAAATAAAAAAAACATACCTTTTATAGATTCACTTAATAACCTCTTGCAACCTGTAAATTATTTTTTTAAATGCCTATAGGTAGGATTGTTTTGAATGAATTGGAAATATATTTGACACTGTTAACTGAATTCCTGCCTTTTGTCATTAGATATTTCCTACTGTTTCTTAATAATGTTCTCATGTAGGGGAACAACCAGCACTGGACATTGGAAAGGCTCGAGAATTGGATTGACTTGAGAAGAGAATTGAATTTAGGGTCATGGGATCTGAATCCAAAGATGACTCCTCCACTCGAGAGCCTGAGTCAGTCTCATCTCTCTGGGCCTATAAAATGAGAAATATTTATAAGACAACATTTGAGATCATTAGCATCTGAAAACTAAGCGATCTTATGAGAGTCACAGCTCAAGCATCCTCATAGGCTTAGTGGGATTTGGAGTCAAGAGGGCTTGGGTTTAAATCTTACCATTGATGTTTAGTAGCTGTGTAAGCCTGGATATATCCCAACTATTTTGTACCTTTTTTCATCTGCAAAACATAGCTTGAAATGTCTGCAGCTCTGGTCCTAGGGAGTAATTTGTTTATTTTTTATATTTTATTTTTCCAAATACATGCAAAGATAGTTCTCAACATTCAACTCTGAAAAAGCTTGTGTCCCAAATTTTTCCCCCTCCCCAAAACATCAATCAACCTGATATAGATTAAACATGTGCAATTCTTCTAACATATTTCCATATTCACCATACTACACAAGAAAAATCAGATTAGAAAGGGAAAAATGAGAAAAAAAACAAGCAAACAAACAAGAAAAAGATGAAAATACTATGCTTCAATCTACATTCAGTCTCCCTAATTCTCTCTCTAGATATGAATGACTTTCCATCCCGTCTATTAGAATTGTCTTCAACTGACTCATTGTTGGGCCAAGTCCATCACACTGATCATCGCATAATCTTGTTATTGTGTACAACATTCTCTTGTTCTCCTTACTTCACTTAGCTATTTGCATCTAAGTCTTTTCAGGCTTTTTTGAAACTAGCCTGCTCATCATTTCTTATAGAACAATAATATTTTATTGCATCCGTATACCATAACTTATTCAACCATTTCCAAACTGATGGACATCCACTCAATTTTCAATTCCTTGCCACCATAAAAAGGGCTGCTACAGATATTTTAGCACATGTGGGTCCTTTCCCCTCTTTTATAATCTCTTTGGGAGACAGATCCAGGCAATGGTTACAAGGCTTCAAATGAAATAGCATAGGTATAGTACTTTGCAAGCCAAAGTCCTCTGTAAATGCAGCTATTATTCTTATTTGATAGAGAATACCCCCAATTAACCAGATATGTTCTTATTCAGCAACAACTGGTTCTCTATACTTCTGTGGTCTCGGTCCCTTTCCTCGTCCTTCTAAAGGCCATCACTGTCTTTTTTCCTTCCCTCTATCCTGGACCACCAAGACAATTCTGAATCATCTTACAAAAAGTTTCCATTTTCTCCCAGGTGGTTTCCCAGAGATGTTCAAGAGTTTCATTTACAAGAGGTGATTGAGAATAGCCATTCATTTATCGATAACATTTTAAGACTGGCAATGAGCCTTGTGCACATTCATTCACTCTATGTGTCTATGACTGTGTGAATGTGTCTTTGACTGGGGCCATGATCATTATAAATTTTATTTATATTATATAAATTATATTTATGTAATTATTTATATAAATACATTATATAAAGTATATTTATTTATAATAAATTTTATTTACTTTATTTTACTTTTAATTTATTAAATAAAACAAGCATTTCTATAACATAGAATTTTAAAAATATGATTGTAGATGAAACAACGACTAGAATAATACTCATTGTAGATGAATAGCATAACTTGCTATTCCTTTAAAATATCTAATAAAGTTATCATTTAAAATAACTCTAGGCAGTATAAACAATGAATCCATTTTAATGATGAGTTAAATGTGGCTAGAAGGGCTATCGCTCTCCCCAGAAAGTAACAGAGTCAGGATTTAAACTCAATATTCTGACTGACTGAAAATGTTCTTTATGTGTTGGTATCTAGAACACAAAAGCAGTTTCAAGTATTAAGGAGGAGGGAAGCTCTTTGAAGTTAGGGGATGACTTCACTTTGGTCTCTGTGTCTCCAGAGTTTAGTCAGTGCTCTGCAAATGTCTTTACATTCTTCATTCTATGAAAATGGCAGCAGCCCACACCCTTAGGATGGAAACTATAGATCCCCGATAACCATAGCCAGGATCACCTTCACTTTTCAGGACTAAGGTCACTGTCATTGTCCTGGAGGAGGATCTGTGGGTCTGAGGGCATGGGATGCAACAGCCCGGCGGGGAAGGGCTTCGGTTCTTGACAACATGGAGGGGGAGCAATTGGCAGAGACAGCTGCATTATTCTGCAGACCTAGTGAGGGAATTATAGGGAGCAGAAGAATAAAAAAACAAAAATTAAACCATAAAAATGCTACTGACATTGTCCCTTTGAAAGACAATAAGTACACGCCACTAGATTTTAATGACATAGCTGGGCTGAATCTGAAGGGGGAAGCAATCTTATCGTGTTAACACTCCTATGATGTGAAGTTACAGAAATGTACCATTTCAACCACTAAATAGGCTTCTTAAAGCCCAGAAAATAGAGTGGGGAAAAGAGCCGTGGCTAGTTAGAGTCACAAGACTAGAGAAAAAAAGGGAAAGAAGTAGACTGTTTGAATCCTTAATCTATAACTGAAAGAGGACTCAGAGGTCTTCGTTTACAGATGAGTTCCAAAGAAGTCCAATGATGTGCCAGAATAATGTAAATTGGTAGACTAAGATGTGAAGCAGGTCCTATGAGTCCATATCTATTGGACTTTTCAATGCATCATCTTCCTGATGTCATAAGCGTCAGGACCACTCTTTCCTACCCATTGTCATGAAGGCTCCCAAGGTTCCTTGTTGTTCTGTTCTAACCAAACCAGAACTGATGGGTGCCAGGAAACAAGCAAACTCTTAGGGATCAGGGAAGTTCACATCCTACCCGATATTATCTGAGATCCCACGGTAAACCCAAATTTGGATGGGGATGACGTCTGGTTGCTGGGTAGAATGTATGTCTGATCTGAGATGGAAAGTGCCATTCACATCCAGAGAGAGAACTATGGAGACTGGCTCAAAGCATAGTATTTTCACGTTCTTATTGTTGCTTATTTATTTGCTTGTGGTTTTTTCCTTTCTCCTATTTTTTTTTCCTTTTGATCTGATTTTTCTTGTGAAGCATGATGAATATGGAAATATGTTTGGAAGGATTACATATGTTTAACCTATATGGGATTGCTTGCTGTCTTGGAGAAGAAGAAGGGGAAGAGACTGAAAAATATTTGGAACACAGGCAAAGGTAAATGTTGAAAGCTTTCTTTGTATTTATTTGGAAAAATATAATACTTAAAGTAAAAAAAAAAAAAGAAAAGGAAAGGAAAGTATGTCTGAGGGGCCACAGTGAGAAGGAAGAAGAAATAAGAGGGGAAAAATTCAAGGACAGGGATTCCATGCTAAATCTAAAGGCCAACAATCAAGGAGAATTCGGCAGTTATTTGTACACTAAAACCATCCCAAACTAACAACATCCATCAAAAGCCTACTTCAGATAAGGCACTTTCTTAGGCACAAGGAATACAAGTTTACAATACTGTCTATGGAAACTCCTCTTCTCTTCCCATTTGCTTTTACCTTCCCTTAAAATAACCTCCTGTCTATTTTGTAAATAGCTTAATATGCCTAAAATTGGATGTGTATACCTGAAAAGAATATAAGCTCCTTGAGGGAAGGGACTGTTTAACTTTTGTTTTCACTCTCCCAGCACTAAGCGTAGTGGCTAGTAGATGCTTTATATATGCTTTTTTGATTGAGTCATTATTTCATTCCATTCAGGCAGATTGAGGGAATAGGGCACAGTGAACAGACAGGTATAAATAGCTTTAGCTGAAGATGAAGAGAACTCTAATGATTAGATGGATCAGAAGAAGTTTCTTGAAAGAGATGGTGCTCTAACTGGGTAATGAAATAATCCAGAGCTTCTAAGAGGTGGAAGGGAACAGGGAATGCATTCTAGGCATGGAAAAGAGTCTGTGCAAAGGCATGAAGGTGGGAAATGACAATTTGATTCCTCAAATTTTTACTCTTGTCAATGGTGAATTCCACCAAGCCTCCTCCTGAGTCAACTAACTTTATTAAGCTTTAGGGCTCATATTTCTCAAAGCTCTAGGACTCATACTTCTCAAAGCTCTAGGGCTCATGCTTCTCAAAGCTCTAGGATTTATATCCTCAAAGCTCTAGGGCCCATGCTTCTCAAAGCTCTAGGGCTCATGTTTCTCCAAGCTCTAGGGTTCATATTCTCAAAGCTCTAGGACTCATATTCTCAAAGCCCCAGGGCTCATACTTCTCAACTAGTCCAACCAACCTGGACCTGTCTGTGACATATTGCATCATGCTACCCCTCCTTCTCATTCCATTAAATTCCACAGGCCCCCAATGTAGCAATCCAAATTCCCCAGCTCCCAAAATGCATCCAGCTAGCATCATCTCAGCCCTGTCCAAGAGAGAATACAGTCAGGGCCTGGCCACGTGGATAAAAGCTGTCCTGACTAAAGCACTTGGACTCTCTGGGAAGCTGGTCTCTTTTCCTTGTGAGAGGCAGATGGCAAAGTGGAAAGGGGGGCTGAATTTGGCATCAAATGACCTGGTTTCAAATCCAAGTTTGCTACTTTTATGTCGTTGTTTAAAAAAAAAAAAGGAGTTGAATAAGTTGGTTTCTAAGGGTTTTTCTCCTATTGTAAACCCCATGACCCGTGAAAAGAGAAGGAACTGTATGAAAGGAAGGGCTTATTTGTGATTTTTCTATCAGAAGATCAAGGGAAGAAAGAGAGAGCTTTTCACCCATCCCCCCTCTACCCCAACCCTTCCAGTGCTTACCAAGGTCAGCAGTCAGTCCTGAAGCAGTCAGGACACATTATTAGGCAAACTGTCCCCCTGACCCGATTGAATATGCAAACAGATCCAAGAAACAACATCAAAGGTTAAGAATAGGTAAAGGACAGAGAATGACCAAATAGTGGAGAAGAAGGAACTATGTAGTCTAGGATAAAGTCCTTGTTTTCCAGATGAGAAAATAGATTCCGAGAAGGGAAATAACTCCCCCAAGCTCACAGTTACCTAGTGGCAGAGTAGAGACTAATTCAGATCTCATGATTACAAGTCCAGACTTTTCCCACTACCTTGATATGATTTCTCCTTTTAAAACTACATTAAAGCCCCACTTAACTGGATGGGGATCTCCTTGGAGGCAGGAGATGACCTCATAAGATCCCCTCTTGTCCAGGGAGATTATGACACAATTTAGGAAATGAAACAAGATGTCAATAAAGACTATGTAGTTATATTTTTGGTAGGGGAAGGATCTCTCTTGAATAAGTCCCTTACTCTCCAGTGACAGAACTTGTTAGGAAGGACAAGACTCCAGGCCTATAGCTTCAGTTGAGAGTTAGGACCTTCATGTTTCTCATTTTCTGGGGTGCTCAGACCCCCCAAAGCCTTAAGTTCTTAGCTTCCTTTTTTCCAGCTTTTCCTATGAAACACTGGAAAACTCACCCCTTTCTTAGAGTCTCAAGTTTTCCCATCTTTAAAACTAAGAGCAAGAAGCCACCTCCACATTCTGTAGGCCCTCCAGGATCCCTGAGGGGGAACAACAGTGGGCCAGAGAAATCCCTGAAGCTTCTGAGGGAATGATGTCCCAGAATGTAGGCAGATTCTGACAGCAGTTCTTTGAATCCATCAATCCTGGCTCTCTGCTGAGCTATGATTTGTTCACGTAATTATCCGAAAATTAGAAACCAAATGAATCTTTGTCTATCAAACACCAGCTAATTATCTTGAATGGAAATGAGTTGGCCAGAGGAGCGCTCGTTGTCCCCGATCCCCAGCTGGTGATTCTCAGATTGTCCTGGGGTACTCACAGCCTCTGGAGCAGAAACTGTTCTGCTCCTTACCACCACCCTCCCCCCCAAAACCCATAGCATCAGTCTTCTGGCCTCAAGCATCTCTCTTCTCCAAATCTATTTTCTACATCGTTTATAAAGTATTTTACTAAAACATGGATCTTGATCACATCACACACATATTCAATAAACTTTGATGGTTCCCTGTTGCCCCAGAATCAAATATAATCTCCTGTGTTTGGTTTGGGAAGCTTTTCACATTCTGGTTCTAATCAAGACTTATAGCTTTAGTATATATTACTCTTTTCCTATACTGCACAGTCCAGCTAGACTCGGTTACTTACTATTCCTTACACTCCGATCTCTGTTCTCCATGCCTGGATGTTGGTCCTTCTTCACTTCCAATTCTTAGAAGCCCTTGTTTCCTTTAGAACTCAGTTTAAGCACAGGAAAGTCTCTCCTGATCCCCCAGCTACTAGAACCCTTCGTTTCTTGGTATTGATCTTATCTTATGTCCTATAAAATGGTATTATAGGAGTTTAGATTTAAAGATAGAAAGGATCTTAGGGGATGTTGAATCCAACTCCCTCAATTCACTGATGAAGAATTGGAAGGTGAGAGATGGTAAGTGACTTATTCAGAGTCTCTCAGCTAGTAGGTATCTGAGGCAGAATTTGAATCCTGTTTTTCCCAATTCCAAGTCTGTCACTTATTCATTGCATTACCTACTTGCTTATATGAACAGATATGCCTCTCTATGCTTAAATTTTATAGAATTTTATAGAATTTATAGACACTTGAAGGTGTCTTTGTAGCCATAGTACCTAGTTTAAGAGGAGTATTTCTTTTCTTTTCTTTTTCCCCTGAGGCAATTGGGGTTAAGTGACTTGCCCAGGGTCACACAGCTAGGAAGTATTAAGTGTCTGAGGCCAGATTTGAACTCAGGTCTTCCTGACTTCAGGGCTGCTGCTCTATCCACTGTATCACCTGGCTGTTCCTAAGAGGAGTATTTCATAGTCGTCCTACAATACAGACCAATGCCACTGACAACATTCTCTATTTCCCTATCCCTTGTCTCAGACATTTATTATTTGATAATATAGTTTTGGTCAAGTTACTGAATCATGAGTTAAAGCCATAAACTATGTGTGAACCACGGCATTAATTATATCAGGAAGAAGTGGAGTGCTTCAAGCACGGAATGACTTCAGATGATGCAATGTATTGGGATTTGGAGAAAGAATTAGCCGCAGCTCTTGGTCCAAGTAAATCAGAAGAGGGCAATCCAGCTACTACTTCAGCACTTACATTTTGAGAGCACTTGGAGCTTCTAGACACTTGTTTCCATATCTAAAAGACACAAAGGACTGAAGGGGAAAGTGAACCTAGCAAGGCTGTAATATTTTACTCTCCATTAACTATGTTTTGGAGAAGCCAGATCAAGAATAATGGATCCAGCTAGGGGCTGAGAGAGTTCACACTATATTCTGCCCTCCATTAACTATGTCTAGGAGAAGTCAGATCAGGAACAATGAATCCAGTTAGGGGTTGAGAGAGTTTACACTATATTCTGCCCTTCATTGACTATGTCTTGGAGAAGTCAGATCAGAAACAATTAATCCAGTTAGGGGCTGAGAGAGTTCACACTATATTCTGCCCTCCCTTGACTATGTCTTAGAGAAGTCAGATCAGGAACAATGAATCCAGTTAGGGACTGAGAGAGTTCACACTATATTCTGCCCTCCATTGACTTTAGAGAAGTCAGATCAGGAACAATGAATCCAGTTAGGGGCTGAGAGAGGTTACACTATATTCTGCCCTCCATTGACTATGTCTTAGAGAAGTCAGATCAGGAACAATGAATCCAGCTAGGGGCTGAGAGAGTTCACCCTATATTCTGCCCTTCATTGACTATGTCTTGGAGAAGTCAGATCAGGAACAATGAATCCAGCTAGGGGCTGAGAGAGTTCACCCTATATTCTGCCCTTCATTGACTATGTCTTGGAGAAGTCAGATCAGGAACAATGAATCCAGTTAGGGGCTGAGAGAGTTCACACTATATTCTGCCCTCCATTGACTATGTCTTAGAGAAGTCAGATCAGAAACAATGAATCCAGTTAGGGGCTGAGAGAGGTTACACTATATTCTGCCCTCCATTGACTATGTCTTAAAGAAGTCAGATCAGGAACAATGAATCTAGTTAGGGGCTGAGAGAGTTTACACTAGACAGACTGAAGAATTTCAGCTTTAAGTGCATCACCTCTTTGAAGTAGGATCCCTTTTTGGAGTCCAGCAGAGAGCTACAAACATACTCATGAAGACTTTACAAAGGGATACAGGTAGGAGTTGTGTTACCCCTTTATCATATGTGCTTTTTGTCTTTGAGGCCACATTCCCCTGGATTTTATATAACTGTAGGAGAATGTTACAGACTTTTTTCAGGGGGATGTTTTGATACCAAATGCTTTTGCTACATGCCAGCTAAGTAAATACCCTTTTCTTTTTTTAAATAATAATCTTTTATTTTTTCAAAATACATGGAAAGATTGTTGTCAACATTCATCCTCGCAAAACCTTGTATTCCAAATTGTTCTCCCTCTCTCCCTCCCTCCCTCCCTCCGACCTCAACCCTCCTCTAGATAGCAAGTAATGCAATATAGGTTAAACATGTGCAATTCTAAAGGAATTTTCACACTTATCATGCTGTGCAAGGAAAAGATCAGATTAAAAGAGGGAAAATAAGAAAGAAAAAAACAGCAAGCAAACAAAACAGCAAAAAAGGTGAAAATACTATTCTGTAATCCACATTCAGTCTCTATAATCCTTTCTCTGGAGGCAGACGGCTCTTTCTACCACAAGTCCATTGGAATCGCCTCGAATCAACTTCCTTGTTAAAAAGAGCCAAGTCCATCACAATTGATCCACATATACTTTTGTTATTGCTGTGCACAATGTTTTCTTGGTTCTATTCACTTCACTCAATATCAGTTCATACAAATCTTTCCAGGTTTTTCTGAAATCCTCCTGCTGATCGCTTCTTATAGAACAATAATATTCCATAACATTTATATAGCATAACTTATTCAGCCATTCCCCAACTGATAAGTATCCACTGAGTTTCCACTACAAAAAGGGCTGCTACAAACATTTTTTACACACTTGGGTTCTTTCCCAATTTTTATGATCTCTTACATTACAGATTCAGCAGAGAAACTGCAAAATCAAAGGGTATGCACAATTTTATAGCCCTTTGGGCATAGTTCCAAATTATTCTCCACTTCACAGTTCCACCAACAATGTATGTGTCCCATTTTCCCCACATCCCCGCCAACATTTATCCTTATCTTTTCCTGTCATCTTAGCCAATCTGAGAGGTGTGAAGTGATACTTCAGAGTTGTTTTTGTAAAAATTTATTAAATCTAAATGACTGATAATCAATGAGAAGCCTATAAGTAATTGCACCAGAGAAAATACTCTCAATCCTTCAGGGTTACCCCTATAAGGCTGAGAGAAGTAGTCAGCTGACCTTTCTAATCCTGCCCCACCAAAGCAAATGCTAATTAAGAAGAAAATCTGCTATATTAATGCAGTGTCTGACACAGAGGAAACAGGTGAAAAGTGTTTATTGATTGATGAAATGATTGTACAAGAAATCCATAGTGTGGCTGAGAGGCATTTCACTTCTATACATTATTCTTGTCTGTTTTAATTCAGCAAAATGCTATTAAGCACCTGCAGCATGCAAGACCCTATTCTTGAACCTGGCAGTACAAAGATAGTTTCATTTCTCAGGAGACTTCTAGCTTAATGTAGGGGAAAGAAGCATCCTCTTCTGGAAAATATGGGAATTTAATTAAAAACAAAACTCTTGCTACTCAATTGGGGGAGGGAATGCTGAAAAGGCTATTGTGTGTGAAGATAATGGAATATTATTGTGTAACTAAAACTGAAGATTCAGAGAAAGATGAGAAGAATTATATGAATGGATATAGAGAAAAATAAACAAAACCAAGAGAAAAATATATCCTGTGACTATATTCCTGGAAAATAAATCAGGCTGTAGATAACTAATTGAAGAGCCAACAATGATTCTATCCCAGAAAACAGATCATGGAGTTATCTTCTTTTACTCACCAGACTGAGGCTATTAGGATCAATGCACAGAGTTTCAGAGGCAGTTACTGTACCCAGATGCTTTTGTTTTATTGTTTTTATTTGTTACAAGGAAGGGTACAATTTAGAACAATTTGAAACACAAGGAACACAATCCAGAGAAACATTGTTCAGAGGGAAGTGTGTAGATCAAAGGGTCAGGGTTTGAAAGCCAGATTTCTGTTTTGTAATTATTTGTCCTTGGGCAAATCGTCTTAGACAAGGTGGGTAGTTTAGGTCCCTTGCAGTTCGAAATGACTGTTAAGAGAAAAAGGCATTAATAAAATAATTAATGAAATAAAATGAAATAAAATAAAAATAAAAAATAAAAAGGAGGGTTCTAGACATTCAATGAGCATCAAATTAAGCACCTATAATGCACCAAGCACCTTTGACAAAAATTAAAATGGAATGGTCCTTTTCCTCAAGGAATTTATGTTTTATTGGATAGAGATAATATATCCACAGATAAGTTAATACCAGAAATATTCAAAAGAAATTAAATGATTTTGATTGACATAATTAAAAGAATCAGGAAACATTGAATTTGAATGGAAAGGGTCCTAAAAGATTATTTACACTTTATAGAGGAAAAAATAGATCTGGAGAGGGGGAGTGAATAACCTAAAGGCACACAGGCAATGAATGAAAGAGAGGGATTTGAACACAGGGCCCCTGACTTTAGAGTTAAGGTGCTTTCTAATATAAGCAGCTACCTCCTGTTGAATGCTAATACCTCTTGAAGCACTAACTCCTGTAAGGTTCAGTCTGCTTCTGCTTACACAAATAATTCTCTTTTTATTTTTATTTTCTCCAGTTATATGTAAATCAACATTTTTTCTTTGCTATGCAAATACATTCTTTTTTTTTGCATATTTCCATATGAATCATGTTGGGAGAGAAAAATCAGAACAAAAGGAAAAAAAGCACAAGAAAAAAAAAAGACCAAAAAAAGGTGAATATGGTGTGTTTTCATTTATATTCAGTCTCCATAGTTCTCTCTCTGGATATGGATGGCATTTTCCAGCCAACATTTATTGGGATTGCCTTGAATCACTGAACCGCTAAGAAGAACTAAGCCTGTCATGGTTGATCATCCCACAGTCTTGCTGTTGCTTGTACAATGTTTTCCTGGTTCTGTTTATTTCATGTAAATCTTTCCAAGCCTTTCTAAAATCAGCCTGTTTATCATTTTTATAGAACAACAACTTTCTATTACCTTCATATACCATAACTTTTTCAGCCATTCCCCAATTGACGCACACCTACCAAAAAAAAAAAAAAAGCTGCTACAAACATTTTTGCACGTGTGGGTTCTTTTCCCTCACTAGACAAATCATTTTGAAGAAAACAGTAGTGTAGGAATATAAAGGAGAAGTCCAGAAAAAGTGCTTGTAAGGAGCTGAAGAAGGGGAAAGATAGGGAAGAGTGAGAGAAGACAGGGAAGGCTTTCTAGAGAAAGCAGCATCTAAGTGACCCCTTGAATAAGAGTCCAGCAGATTTCAATAGATCAGGATGGGGACAGCAAGGAGAGAGAGAGGGCAAGATCATTCCAGGAGCAAGCTTTGTTTGGCGGGAAAGGGGACAAAGACCTATCAGAACTCATTAGGGTCTGGGTACCATGCAGGAGCACATACCATAAACTAGATTCTGGGCATTTCAGCTAAACAACTGGTAGCTTTCTATTTTACCCAATTATTCTTGCTAACCAGTGACTAATCTCTGTTGCCTCTGCATTGCCAAACGAAAGACATCATGGTACGCTGGCGGGTGACCTGAATTTGGAGACAATCTAGTTGGAAGTCTCAAGTTTTTCATTTCATGCCTGAGTGACCTTGAGCGAATCACTTAAGCTCTGGGTCTCAGTCGCTGCCAAATTAAGAGGCTGGATGGACCAGATGGTCTCTGCCGTCCCTCCTAGCTTTAACTCTAATTTATGAGTCCCGCTTGTTGTTGTTCAGTCATGCTTGACTCTTCGACCCTATAGACTTGCCCGTGGAATTTTCTTGGCGAAGATACTGAAGTGAATTGCCATTTCCTTCCCTAGTATGTCTCCATTTTACAGATGAGTAACTGAGGCAAATAAGGATGAAGTGATTTTTTTCAAGGGATCACACAGCTTGTGGGTATCTAAGGCCATATTTGAACTCAGATCTCCCTAGCTCTAGGTCCTGTGCTCTATCCACTGTAACACTTTGCTGCCCCATAAGTATTGTTACTGCCCTATAAATTCAGCACCTGGGGGAAAAGTTCATTGCCATGAATCTGGTGTAGGTCCTTATCTTCTTGACTATTGCAATAGCTGCTGGTGGTTCTGCTAAGTTTCTTCCCACTTCAGTCCACCTGCCATTCAATCACCAATTTGATTTTTTTTATTGGTAATAGTATTTTATTTTTCCAAATACACACAAAGATAGTTTTCAACATCCCTTTGCAAAATTTTGTGTTCCAAAATTTTCTCCTCTCTTCCCTTCTCCCTCCTCCCCAAGGCAGCAAGCAATCTGATATAGATTAAACATGTGCAATTCTTCTAAACATATTTCCATACTCATCATCCCGTGCAAATAAAATCAGAACAAAGAGACAAAAACACAAGGGGGGAAGCAAGCAAATAATAACAAAAAAAGATGAAAATGTTATGCTTTGATCCATATTCAGTCTCCATAGTTCTCTCTCTGGATGTGGATGACACTTTCCCTCAAAAGACTATTGGAACTGCCTTGAATCAACTCACTATTGAAAAGAACCAAGTCCATCAAAATAGATCATCACATAATTTTGTACTGTGTAAAATGTTCTCTCTGTTCTGCTCACTTCACTTAGCATCAGTTCATGTAAGTCAAAGTGATTTTCTTTTTTATATAAAGTCTTTTTATTTTCAAAACATATGTATAGTTTTCAACATTCACCTTTGTAAAACTTGTGTTCCAATTTTTTTTCCTCCCTTTCTTCCCCTACTCCCTCCCCTAGATGGCAAATAATCCAATATATATTAAACGTGCAATTCTTCTTTACATATTTCCACAATTGTCATGCAGCACAAGAAAAATCAGACCAAAAAGGGAAAAAATGAGAAAGAAAACAAAATGCAAGCAAACAACAACAACAAAAATGAAAATAATATGTTATGATCCACACTCAGTTCCCACAGTCCTCTCTTTGGGTACAGATGCTCTCTCCATTACAAGACCATTGGAACTGGGCTGAATCACCTTGCTGTTAAAAACAGCCACGTCCATCAGAATAACCTTGTTGTTGCTGTGTACAGTATTCTCTTGGGTCTACTCATCCAAGTGATTTTCTTAAAGAGAAGTTCTGATTATGTTACCAGCCTCCCCCTGCCTCTCAATAAACTCCAGTGGCTCTTTGTATCCTCCTGAATCAAATGCAAAATCTCTTTGGTATTCAAAGCCCTTCGTAACCTAGTCTTCTTCCTCCATCTTTCCAGTCTCCTTTCCTTCCCCCTCCAAATGTTCTTTGATTCAATGACACCGACCTCTAGGCAACAAGACACTCCATCTCTTAGCTCTGGGCGTTTTCTCTGGCTATCCCTCATGCCTGGAGTACTCTTTTTCCCATCTCTGTCTCCTGCCTTCTTTGGTTTCCTTTAAGTCTCAGTTAAATTCTTACTGACTACAGGAAGTCTTTGCTAATCCCTCTTAATTCTGGTACCTTCTCTCCATTTTTAATTTCTATAGATCCATACATAACTTGTTTGTACATATTTGTTTGCATAGTGTTTCCCCTATTAGACTGTAAGCTCCTTGAGGGTGGAGACTATCTTTCATATCTCAATACTTAGTATAACTCCTGGCACTTAATAGGTGCTTAATAAATGCTTATTGACTGAAAGCTCGCCCTCCTTCAGGTATCTTATATATTGATCCCTCCAAGCTGTCAGTTATATCACCCCCAGTCTAGTTTGGACTTGGTCCAATCCTGTTGCTTTTCCCATTTTTTATTCTCTTTGGCTCTATTACTACCTTCTGTGTAATTACCTCAGAGATTGTAATGTTAGAGTCCAACTAGGTAATGTTTTCAGTATCCTTGATGGAGAAAACAATTTTTTGAAATGTATTTTTTTTAAAAAAACTTTTCCATTTTTCTTCTGTTTGTCATCTTCCTTCCATTTTCATCCTCAAATGCCCTTGGGATGACTGAGTAACTTTATCTCTTGACAATCTTTCTTTAAATTGGTTTTACTTTCTAGTGCTTCTCTCTCCTTTATGAAATAATACTCCCTCTAAATCATCCATCACTCTTCTCCATTAGATTTCCCAGATGATTTTTTTATTCTAATTTGGTGTTAATAATAAAATATTGTTTTTTAAAAGAAATATTTATATAATTTAAAAATACTAAGTATGTGCAAAATTCTGGGCTAGATGCAGGGGATACAAATACAAAATATAACCAGACTCTGCCCTCAAAGAGATTGTATTCCACTAGATGGATACAATTTATGTACAAATAAGAAAGTAAAAATTAATCATACGAAAGGAGAGAACACAGGTAATTGGGAGGGGCGAGGAAAGCTTCATAGAGGAGCTGGTACCTGAGCTGAGCCTTGAAGGAAGAGCAGGATTTAGAAGAGCTTTATTGAATTGAATTGGAGGTGTGGGAAGCAGGGAAAAGGACAAAGAATAGAATCAGAAGATCTATGTTAGAATTTTGATTCCTGCTTTACTAAGTGCATAACCTTGAGTCAAGTAAGTTCCCTTTTCAGAATTTCTGTTTTTGTAAATAGGGGTTGAAAATACAACAACTTACCAACATTGGGAGGCAAAGCTTTGATGTTGTTTTGTTTAATGAGGTCTCAAAACAGGTAAGGTCAGAGAGAGTCCTAGATTTGAATCTTGAAATATCAATTTTGAAGGACCCCCAAAAGCTAACTTATCCTATAAGTATCTAAATAGTAATTCCTTCTTAAAGACACTTGTTAACTTGGGGCTCATGGCCTCTGGGATAGATTTCAGGATATCAGAAAACATGGATGGGAAGAAATGTGACATATTTCTTTTCCCTGACCTCTAGTTAAAATTTAGCATTTCTCTCTCTTATTTATAACTATTCTTAGGAGGGGCCCATAGACTTCTACTAAAATGGTTCAGGACACAATGAAAGGTCAAATGTACATCCAGCAGTGTTTGCTTGAATGATTCCAGCGATGGGAAACCCACCACCTCCTTAGGCATTCATTCCATTTGAGGATGAATTTAATTGACAGGAAGCCAAAATCTGCCTTCCTAAAACATCTCGTTATTCCTAGTTCTGCATGCTGGAACCAAGCATTGCAGATCAAATTCTTGTCTAGGGTAGCCTCTCAAATCCATCAAGGCAGCTCCCATATTACATTCAAATTTTCTTTCTGCACGTTCAATGTTCTCAGTTTTTTTACTTGGCTCTCATTTGGCCTGAGCATGAGGCCCTTTATCCTCCTGGTTGCCTTTCCTCAGAGGGTCTCTGTTTTGTAAATGTAATGCCTAACATGTAATGCTCAGGACTGAAGATATCTCTCCAAATATAGTCTAACAAAGTCCATGCAGACTATCTCTTCTCTCATTCTGGAGGCTATGTTCCTCTTCACATAGGTCAAAATTCTATATCTGCCAAGCAGTCAGCTGATATTTATTAAAGCTCCTACTATGTGTCAGGCACTATGTTAAAGGCTGTGCCATATCATTCTGTCCTCTGAAATGCTTTGCCTTTTTTCAGATTGTCTGCTGTCTCTTCACAGAATGTCATCTTTTCCCTATGAAATTGATTTTTTAAAATCCACGGTTTTACATTTATCTCTATTAAATTTAATCTTATTGAATCTAGCCTAACCTTTAGCCAGTCGTGCTCTCTTCAGAACCTGATTCATATCCATATCCAATAGACTGATCTGATCCTCCTACAAGTCATCCATAAATTTGATAAATCAAATGATAAAAATATTGAATGACACAGAGTCAAACACAGAACTTGACCCACTCCCCTGGAGGCCTCTGTCCAAGGTGACCATGAATAGCTACATTCTGGATCAGTCCTTCCAACCAGTTTGGAATCCCCCTCACTAGATAATCATATAACTCAGATTGCTCAGATTTCCCATAAGAATAACATGAGACTTTATGAAATACATTGCTAAAATATAGCTAAACTATATCTGTAATATTCCTGATTCACTAGTCTAGGCACCCAGTCAATAAAGAAAACCAGGTTTATTTAGCATGACCTGTTCTTGATGAAGCCATCTTCGCCCTTTGTGACCACTACTTCCTGTCCTACTTGTCCACTAATTCTTTAATACTTTGTGCTAAAATTTTCCAGGAAGTGCAGCTGAGGTCACTGGTCTCTGTTTTGCAAATGCCATTTCTTCCCTTTTTGGGGGAAATATTTCTTCTCTAATCCTGCAGCATTGCTACTTTTCTCTACCATCTCAGACATCCCTGAGAGTGGCTCAGCACTTTCATAAGCCAGTTCTTTCAGTACCTGAGTAGGTTGTTCCTCTAGTCCAGGAGCCTTGAATGCATCAAGCATAAATCTCTTATCTTCTCCCCACTTATTTTAGTCATCAACTCCCCATTAGCTATTTTTTTATCTGGTCCTTTTCAGAAGAAAGATTATTTACCTTGACTGAGAAGATGGAAACAAAATGAGAGTTGAATAACCTGATTGCTCACTCTCTCTCTTTCTTGTGCACTTCTTCTTTCTCCCTCCCAAGCAGTGCTCCTTTCCTTCCTTTGATCTCTCTCTTTTACCTAACCAGCATTCAGAAACAAAAATCAAATGCTGTAATCCTTTATTTTGGGGTCGTTCTTAACTTTCTTTTCTAGCCTCAGCTCTGTCTGAGCTTTCATTCTACTGACAAAATTCACACAGGATCACGACATGTTTCCTACCCTTGTTCCACCTTATAGTTTTGTCCTTTTTTTTTTTTATTTAAATTGGTCAGCAAGATCTCTGTTTCTACATTGATTCAGATGACTTCCTCTATTTTTTCATCAGAATTTCTCTTTGTTCTTTCAAAATCTAATTCTTCAGAGCCTTCTTTTCTTCTTAGACTGACCCCCTATAAAATTTGAGAACATGAGATACCACCTTTCCTTTCTACAAATTCTTTTCAATTTGCTCTCCCCAAACCTAAAGTGTCTGTCTGACTATCTTTTGTCAGTTTCAAGTTCTAAGGAAAAATAGTCACTTTCTCCTGATTTTCCCCATTATTTCTTTTCTAGCTACAATTTCTTTCTCGTTGGTGAGGATCAGATCTGAAAATTATCTTCATTGATTTCTCCAATTTTTTTGCAGATTGAAATTAGCATTCAAGCTAGTCAGAATTGTTAGTTCTCTGTCTTGGGCACATAACAGAAAACTTCTATTATTCCTCTAGCATGATTCTATAATTGGTTTGTGATTTGTTTCCTAAATTCCTCATCTATTTCTTCTTTTCTGTTCAAGTGGTGAGACATAGTCCAATAATAACATTGCTTAGATGGCTGTCTCTTTTGAGTCAAAATCCATCTTTATGACTTACTTTCTTCATATTTCTTTTCTTTGGGACTCAGTTTATTCATCTGTAAATTGTAAGAACGTGATTCTATGATCTGTAAGGTTCCTGTCAGTTTTAAATCTATCATTCTAAAACTTTAAAGTATTATAGGAGACCCAGTTAATTCAATCTGACAAACATTTATTAAATCCCGTTCATGGATAAGGCTGTGCGGGGGAAGATGCACTTTAGGAAAGACAAAACTATTTAATGAGGGGATAAAATATTAACAATTATTTTTAAATATTATGTAAGGTTTAAGGGAGGTTATTGACAAAAGAATCAAAAGATTGTGCATCTAAAGCCAGAATGATATTTTTGTTTAGCTAATCTAGTTTATGATGAGGAAACTGAGACCCAAGAAAACTGTGACTTGTTCAAGCTTACACTGCTAATGTCAGAGACAAGATTTGAACTCAAGCCCTATGAATCCAGAATTTCTCCCCAGCATCACACTTTTTTCAGAGGCAAAGAAAGCCTTCCTTCCAAAGAATTTCCTTAAACGTTGTCATTTATGCTGAATTCTAAAGGATGAATAGGAATTCAACAAGTGATCAGAAGAGATTGAACATTACATGCACAGAAATTAGCATCAACAAAGGGATGGAAGTTTGAGTACAGGCCGTATTGGAGGTCTGAGAGCTTTCACTTTTAAGTGGAGCACAGAATTTGAGGGAGGAATATAAGGCTGAAAAGGAAGGACAGCTATTTTTAGAGGGCTTTGTATAGGGAGAAGAGCATGAACTTTTCTTAGTAAGTAATGGAATGCCAATGAAGAGTGTTTTTTTTTTTTAATAACTTTTTCTTGACAGAACCCATGCCAGGGTAATTTTTTACAGCATTATCCCTTGCATTCACTTCTGTTCCGATTTTTCCCCTACCTCCCTCCACCCCCTCCCCCAGATGGCAAGCAGTCCTTTACATGTTAAATAGGTTATAGTATATCCTAGGTACAATATATGTGTGCAGAACCGAACAGTTCTCTTGTTGCACAGGGAGAATTGGATTCAGAAGGTAGAAATAACCCGGGAAGAAAAACAAAAATTCAAGCAGTTTATAGTCATTTCCCAGTGTTCTTTCTTTGGGTGTGGCTGCTCAATGAAGAGTTTGGAACAAAGATGCAATCTGCCACAAATCCCAGTCCCTTCATGAAACTCTCCCTTATTATTCTGATCCATTCCTTGCTCAGAACCCTTGGAGAACAATTGTCTATACCTATATCATTGTTTTCTTAATTATGTCTAACTGAGGGACTTGTCTTTACCTGGTCTCACTAACCAGAAGGGAAGTCTACAATATGGCATCTTACACTTTACAAAACACTCTTTTAACATCTTTGCATTCGATCTTCATAATATCCCTGTGTGGAGACTGAGGACCAGAAATGTAAAGTGCCCTAAGAAAGCCACTGACAAAACTGGCATCTATAATCAAATGAAAAAAATGTTGTAAATCACTTTTGATTAGAGAAATGTAAATTAAAACAACTCTGAGGAACCATCTCATACCTCTCAGATTACCTAAGATGATAGGAAAAGAAAATATAAATGTTGGGTGGTTGTGGGAAAACTGGAACACTAATACATTATTGGGGGAGTTGTGAATTGATCCAACCCTTCTGGAGAGCAATTTGGAACGATAGCCAAAGAGCTATAAAACTGTGTTTACTCTTTGATCCAGCAGTGTTACTACTGAGTCTGTATCCTAAAGAAATAATTAAAAATGGGAAAAGGATACACATGTGCAAAAATGTTTGTAGCAGCTTGGAGAATGGCTGAATAAATTGTGGTATGTGAAAATAGTGGAATACTATTGTGCTATAAAAATGAACAGGCTGATTTTACAAAAGTCTGGAAAGATTTAGATGAATTGGTGCTGGAGGAATCAAGCAGAATCAGGAAAACATTGCATACAGCAACAAGAAGATTGTGGGAAGTTCATCAACTTTGGATGGAAAATGTCCTCCACATCCAGAGAGAGAATTACAGAGACTGAATACAGATCAAAGCATACTATTTTCACCTTTTTCTTCTTCTGGATTTAGTTCTTGTGGTTTTCCCTTTTGTTCTGATTTTTCTCTCTCAACATGATTCATAGGGAAATATATTTAAAAAGTGATTGTCCATATATGACCTAAAATAAATAAATAAATGACAGAGCTGAGATACAATCCGATCCTCCCGGGCTTTCAGCTCTTACATTTCATGTTCTATGTTCTACCTTATATTTCTAATAGCCTATGTTTGGAAGACCTTTCCAGTTCTTATATTTTATCTTCTGGGGCTTCTTTCATCTCTGAAACTCTATGTTCTAAGATGAGAAGTCATTGATCCTCTTCAAAAACAAAGGACAAATAACAACGTGTTCTAAGATCCAGTCCAAATATGATATTATTCCTGGCACATAATAGAGGCTTAGTAAATGCTTTTTGATTTGATTCGACAAAGATCCATTCCGACTCTGCTATGTCCTATGTTCTAAAGTTCTTATAACTGACATTCTAAATCTGTACAAACACTGATGATGTTCTACCCTAAGTGTCCTTTTACCTCTGCTTTTTATGGTCTGCATTTCAAGGTCCTTTCCAGTTTTGACATTCTATACTTTATCTTGTGACAGTCCTGGATGGATTCTCTATTCTCTGTTCAAATGTCCCTTCTGGCTCTGATAGGTGCAGTTTTCTTATATCTTTTCCAAAGACATCCTAGTCTATCTTGGAGTGGATTTAGTTTAATAAATACTTTTGATCGACTGTGCTCAGGTGGACTTTCTGAAGCACCTTTTAGCTTGGACATTCTGTTCTAAGATTGCAGCCTTGGAGCTAAGAAGCTAGTCCAGCATAGCTTATGACTGAGAGTAATTTCTCCTTTTTTTTCTCCTCCCCCACTAGACCTCAGGGAGCTATTAGAAATAAACACTCAAATGTCTGGATAAGAAATACATCTTTATGATAGAAAGCAAACAACCATCCTGCCCAGTCAATGCTTACAAGTGGCTTGAGGGAAGCCCCTTAGGATGGTCCCTTCCCTCTCTCTTCTGCGTCAAACATTTGGCCGAACAGCCTAGAGGATGCAGCTGGGACCAAACAGTCAGGTAGGGAAGGAAGTGCTGTATTAATAACGGGCCCCAGGGAATGGAAAAGTCTGTTGTACCAAACAAAAGAGCTCTGGGAGAACATTCTACATAGCCCTTTAGGGAGACAGTTTCAAAGTAATTTGTAGACTTGACCACATGTCCAGGGAAATATTTTTATCCATAATTCACGACTGGGGAAAATGAGGCAAAGAGAAATCAAGCATGGCAGATATCAACACTTTCAGCAGCAAATCAGGTGAGAAAGTTCCAAGATCCTTAGGATATAACAGCAAAGGAGATGTTACTGTCTCTTTTTAAAAGCCATTTCCATTGGCAACATCAGACTTGTTTCTAAGATGGTGCCAAAGACATTGTCATAAATACTTTTTTTTTCCTGAGTCTTCAGTAACTGACAATGGCACCTGCAGAAGCAACTGCCAGGGTGCTTCTCTCCAGGGAATGGAAGCCTTGCTCCAGACCAGGACTCTTGGATTGAGGGTTGCTATTCATCTATAACAGAGTATGAACAGAGATGGAGGTCAGAGTGATGGGGATGGTTTGACTTATGTGGCACATGCTGAAGCCTCCTGTTTCTCCCTCAATTGCCTTGATACTTCAGCTAGGGAATTTCTCAAATTCTCATCTTTCATAGAGCTGAGTTGCTAAAATGGCAGAACAATGAAAGAAGCAATGAATTTAGGGCCAGAACTCTTGGGTTCCCATCCCATTTTGGCTGCTCACATTCCCTGTGTCACTTTGGATAAGTCACTTCCCCTTTGGAGTGCCAACTTCCTCACTGGCAAAATGGCAGAATTTGGATTAGGAAAGCTTTGAGATCTCTTTCTAGTTTCCTATCCACTATTTCTCAGCCCACTTCCTCACTTGCAAAATGGAGGATTTGGATTAGGGAAGCTTTGAGATCCTTTTCGATTTTACTATCCACTATTTCTCAGCCTTTACCATGTAGACATCTTCCTCTAGCACAGGAGGTGTTCCTTAGGTGTTATTTGCCCTGCCTTTTGCTTATTGGCAGCTAGGTTATCCAATAATACTCAACGTGAGGAAGGCATATGGTACGAGAAAGAGATCCCAGTTAGCAGCAATATAATGACATGCAGAATCTGTTCTAGCTCTTATGGAAATAGAGACTCTTCAGATGACCATTAAGTGACTCCTTTTCTACCTTGCAACTAACTGGATGATGGAGTCAAGTCTAACTTTGGCCCCAGCTTCCCCAAATAGAACGATGCTTCTTAGGATAACATCAGATCCACATCTAATCCAGAGATCCAGAGAGTTCCAGAACTTGAAAGTTGGAAATTACCTCCCAGTTTAAGTCCTTAGGAACTCCTATCTCCTACTTATTTCCAGAGCATCCATTGCCAAGAAAGTCAGTTGTCACTGAAGTTAATATTGAATCAACACAATCTTCCATACAACCCTGGGAAACAGGAAGGGTTCAATAGTATTTTTGTACTATTTTTTTTTTTTTACTATTTGAGGGAAAACTCAAAGCTTACAGGTATCAAGTGAAAAATATAGGGTCACACCACAAATCAAGTGTTGGTGCATAAAATCTTAGGCAGTTTTTTCTATTTTTTATCCTCTTCCTCTTAATCTATTTCTCTCACCTGTCCCTGAATTTTTTCCTAAGAAAGTTCAGGAGTTCAGTTGGCTACCATAAATGAGTCAGAGCAGGCCAGCTGTAGGGGAAGGAAGAAGAAGCAGAAGCATACAAGGAAGCACAAGACTCTTACACTCTCGCAAGGAAGGAAAACAAACATTGCCAAATACTATGATAAGCACTTTACATGTATTATTTCATTTGATCTTCACAACAACTCTGACAGGCAAATGCTGTTGTTATCCTGATTTTATAGTGGAAGAAACTGAAGTTTCCTGAGGTAGAGGTTGAGTGACTTGCCCAGTGTCATCCAACTGACTAGACTCTAATACTAGATTTGAACTTAGGCCTTTCTGATTCCAGGTCCAGTATTTTACCCACTATGCCACCTAATTCCATGGAAATGGTTGCAACAGAAAAAAGCTCAGTTTAATTATACTAGAATAGTGAGAAGGGGAATAACATACTAGAACCTGGAAAAAGGTAATTGGGGCTAAGGTGAGAAAGACTTTTATTTTTTTCAAATTTCAACATTTACTTTTATAAAATTTTGGTTTTTAAATTTTTCTCCTTCCCACCCTTCCTTTCCCCCTCCTCAAGACAGCAAGCATTCTAAGATAGGTTACACATGTACAATCATATTAATCATATTTAGCCATGTCATGAAAGAAGAATCATAACAAAAGATAAAAACAAGAAGAAAGAAAAAAACAAGAAAAAAGTGAAAATAGTATACTTCAATCTACATTCAGACTCCGTAATTCTTTCTCTAGATGTGGATGACATTTTCCATCATGAGTCTTTTGGAACTGACTTGGAGCATCGTTTTGCTGAGAACTTGAGAACTCGTAAGTTTTTCACAAGGTGATCATAACACAATGTTGCTGTGTACAATGATCTCTTCATTTTGTACTTTACTCAGCAGAAGTTTATGGAAGTCTCTCCAGGTTGCTCTGAAATCTGCCTGCTCATAAACCTGTTTATATGCCACAACTTGTTCATTCTCCAATTGATGGTCATTCCCTCAATTTCCATTTCTTTACCACCACAAAAAGAGCTGCTAGAAATATTTGTGTATTTGTGGGTCCTTTCTTCCGTCTAATAATGTCATTGTTGGATCAAAGGGTATAAAGTTTTACAGCCCTTTGGACAAGTTCCAAATTGCTCTCCAGAATGGTTAGATCTGTTCACAACTTCACCAACAATGTGTCAGTGTTATAATTTTACCAGATGTTCTTCAACATTTATCATTTTCCTTTTGTGTCATATTAGTCAATCTGACTTGTCAGGTGGTATCTCAAGAGATGTTTTAATTTTCATTTCTCTAATCAATAGTGGCTTAGAATATTTTTTCATATGATTATAAATAACTTTAATTTATTCAGCTGAAAATTGCCTATTTATATCATTTGATGATTTATCAATTAGGGAATAGCTTGTATTCTTATAAATTTAACTCAATTTTCTATATATTTGGGGAATGAAGCACTTATCATAAACATTACCTCTGAAAATTGTTTCCCAATATTCTGTTTTCCTTCTAATCTCTGTGGCATTTGCTTTGTGCAAAAAGTTTTGAATTTAATATAATGAAAATTACACATTTTATATTTCATACTGTTTGCTATGTCTTGTTTGGCCATAAATTCTTTCCTTCTTCATAGATCTGACAGGTAAACTATGTCTTGCTCTCCTAATTTTTCATTAGTTCCCTTGATATTCTTGACATTTTATTATTATTTCTTCTAGGCTGCAAAATATTTTTTGGTAGTTTGATTGGTGTGTCACTACATAGATAAATTAATTTAGGTTGAATTGTCATTTTTGTTATATTAGCTTGGGCAACCCATGAGCAATTGAGATGACTAGTTAAAAGGAATTGGATACAAGAGATATTGTAAGAGGTAGAAATGTCAAGATTTGGCAAATGATTGGATATGTGGGGTAAGGGAGAGTGAGAGGTTGAAGACAGTGCTAAGGGGTCACAAATACAAGATATTGGGAGAATGATGGTTCAGTAGACAGTTTGGGAGGAAAGGCAATGAGTTCTGTTTTGCACATGTTGAGTTGGAGAAATCTTTAGGATATCCTGGTTGAAATGTCTAATAGGCAGTTGGTGGTATGGAACTGGAATTCTGGGAGGTACCAAGATGAGAACTCATGAGATCACTGGAATAGACTATAAATTATGAAAAGAAGAAAGCCCATATGGACATAGGTCGAGGACACAATATGAATGATGAGCCATCAAGGGAGACCGAGAAGGAATGGTCCATCAGATAGGTGAGGGCAGTGTCATAAAAACCCAGAGGGACAGGGCAGCTAGGTAGCACAATGGATAGAGCCCCAGTCCTGAAGTCAAGAGGATCTGAGTTCAAATCTGGTCTCAGATACTTAACAATGCCTACTTGTGTGACCCTGGGCAAGTCACTTAATCCTAATTGTCTCAATAAACAAACAAAAAACCCAGTGGGAAGAGAGAATTCTGGAAGAGGTGGTGGTTGGTCAGTAGTATCATGTGCAAGAGAAAGTGAAAGAGATTTTACAATGAGAAAAGATGATCAGATTTGGAAATTAGGAGAACAGAACTTTGCTCTTCTTTATTCCTATCTGGGAATCCACCACCATGTAAGTCTAGTCCAACTTTGCCATGGTCATCAAGTAGAATTTCTGGAGAACGTTCAAGCATACCTCTGCTGCTCCCTTTATCCCAAACCATAATAATTTTGGTACCTGATTAGACTGTGGAGGCTCAGAAGGATAATAATAATAGCTACCACTTTTAAAGCACAATAAGGTTTGAAAAATGTTTTATAAATATGAAACTTATTCTCTCCTTACAATAATCCTGGGGAATAGATACTATTACTATCCCCATTTTACAGATGAAGAAACTGAGGAAGATAGAAATTAAATGGCTTGTGAACCAATCCACATTGGTAGTAGGAATTTTCTCATGAGGGAGTTTTCTATGTCTAGGGTCACATAGCTAGTAAGTGTCTGAGGTAGGATTTGAACTCAGTTCTTGACTACTCCAGGTCCTACACGCTATCCAGTGAATCTGATAATTGCTATCAGAGTTATAGTTTCTTGGTGTTTAAATATACTCAATCAACTAGTTTCTTAGAGACTAAAAGAAAAAGAAACATTCTCAAAATGATGCTATCAGCATTCTCTAAATTTTCCCCGGTCACTCCAACCTAGTTCTGTTCCTTCCCATCCTGCCTCATGGTGGTGGGTGGGGCAATATATAGAAGTTCCGGTTGTCCGATTCTTCTTGTCCTTTTAGTGCTGTCCCTGGGAGAACGTCAGGGGAAGGCCCTTCCCAGTCAGCTAGTCTCACCCTTAATGCAATGTAAGATTTGTGAACGCAGGGCTGATTTCTGTTGTCTTTGGATCCTCAGTGTCTAAAACGATGCTTGGCATCTAGTTGGTGCTTAATAAGTGCTCGAGCTGGGGGATTCAGAAAAAAAAATACAATGTTTCTCAAATCTGGCTTCCAAGACTTCTGAGTGACTTTTTAGTGTATATGGAAGAACCGCTAACAAAGAGCCTTCCTAATCCATTCCCTCTTCCCCCACCAGCATCTCCCCCTCATCTCCTCCATCCCTTCCCCCTGCCTCCCATACCCCTCCTCCCCTCCACAATAGACCCAGGCCTGTGTTCACATAGAGCTCAATGCCCTTATCTCCCAGATAATCATACTAGAAAGAGGAACACCTGCTCCCCAACCATGTAATTAGATTCCACCGGAGTAGTCTAATTAAGACTTCTCCCAGCAGTTGTCATTTTCCTGGCGGGCCTGCTGTCTCTAGGATTCCATCCCAACCTTTTGTCCAAGGTTTCTCCCTCTTCTTTTTCCCCAGGGAGATAAGCCTGGCTCCAGGGGGGAGGGAGAGCGGGAGGGAAGCATGTGAACATCTGTGTCAGACTAACTGGTCAGTCATCGGGCTTCAGCTGCTGGGATTCAAACCCTGAAGATGGAGGAATAACGTCTGAACAACTCCTCTCATATAGCAATGAGGAAACTGAGGCCCAGTGGGTTTGAACTGGAACTCAGGTCCTTCAGTGTTTTTTTTTTTTTTTTTTTTTTTTTGTGATAGTGTCATATTGCAGATGAGGAAACTGAGACCCAGAGGCATTAAATTACTTACCTAAGATCACACAGCTTGTCATATCAGATCAGAGTCCAGAACTGGAACTCAGGTCCTCCTTTGTTTGTTTTTCAATAGTGTCATATTGCAAATGAGGAAACTGAGACCCAGAGGGATTAAATCACTTATTTAAAACAGCTAATTATATCAGATCAGTGTCCAGAATTGGAACTCAGGTCCTTCAATGTTTTTGGTTTTTTTCTGATAATGTCCTGAATGTTGATGTGGTTTGCTTTTACAAAGAGAAGGGGGAAATGGAGGACGGTCAGTTGTGCCAACAGCTACAGAACAGGGAAGGAGATGAACAGCTATCACAATAAAAACTGTTTTATGTAACACATTTCCATGTTTTGTCATTTGAACCTCAAAGCAAGACTGGGAAAGCAAATACCATAGTTCTTTTGTTATTCCCATTTTAGAGACGGTAAATCAGAGATATAATTTAAACGTAAGTCTTTCTGCCTCCAAGGCTATCCCACTCTCCTGCTTCCAAGATTAACCTACTTGCTATCACACCCTAATCTCTCTCCTTGGAGACAAGGATTGAACTAAATCTTTCTGTACATATAAACTTGACATTCCCCCAATTCCAGTGAATACAAGACCAGTACAAAGGAAACAACAAAGTTGTTTAGGGAAAGAGGGAAAATACTTGCTATGTCCCAAAGACTATCAGATTTTTTTTGAAAAAAAAAATTTGTACATAAACAATTGAACTGAACATTCCCACATACGAACTAGAGCACAAAGGTGATTCTGCATGAAACTCAGCATCTCTACTCCGAACAGCTTGCTCCACTTTTTAAAAGCATATAATCAATCTGACATGTTTGTTTTGAAGCTTCCCTGCTTGTTCTCAATTCCCCTCTGAACCTCCCTCTGTTCTCGACCGTGTACTTTTTAAAAATGCCTCATCAATATCACTCATTTCTCATTCTCCTCCAAATCCTTGCCCCAATTTAAAAAATAGACAAGTAAGCAAGAGCTTCCCTTATATCAAACACGCCCACAGATTGGACAAGTCCAAACTTGTAGACAGATGCTAGGTGGTGCAGTAGATAGACTACCAGGCCTAGAGTCAGTAATACTTGTCTTCCTGAGTTCAAATCCAGCCTCAGATACTTACTAGCTGTGTGGTCCTTGGACAAGTCACTTAGCCCTGTTTCCTTTAGTTCCTCATGTCTAAAACGAGCTGGAGAAGAAAATGGCAAATCACTCCAGTATCTGTGCCAAGAAAACCCCAAATGGGGTCATGAAAAGTAAGACATGATTAAAAAAGGACTGAATGACAGCAAAAGAAAAACTTGTATATGTGATTCTATATCTCACATCCATCACCTCAGACAGGAGATGTTGCGGATCCATTGGTGTTACAGTGATCCAAGTTCTTTCATCTTTTAAAGTCGTTTTTTACTTTTATCATAAGTCTTGAAGAAATTATTCTCCTTTCTCTGCTCACTTCACTCTGTTGTAGTTCATACAAGTCTTTCCATGTTTCTCTGAATCCATCCTTTTCCTCACTTATTAGGTCATAATAAGATCACCCTACATTCATATACAATGATTTGTTTAATCCATTTCACAGTTTAGGTTCATTTTCTTATTTTCCATTTCTTTGCTACTCTAAGAAATGATTCTATAAATACTTTTGCACATATGGGTCCTTTTGTTTTGTTTCTGATTTCCTTGGGGTATTGCCTTGGTGGTGGTAAAGCTGGATCAAAGTAGGAGTGGTGGTGGGTGGGAAGGAATGCAGCACAGTTTAGTGACTTTGGGGTATACCTCCAAAATACTTTCCAGAATGAGCAGACCCATTTACAGAGACAGGATTCACACCTAGCTTTCTTGAGGTCAAGTCTAGAACTCTTCCCACTATGTTCTCTATAGCCAGCCTTAGCCAAGATCATGGAAGTTGGCAGTGATCTCCAGAGGTTTATGAGAGAACTGTGTGGAGACTAAGTCAGTACCTTGGATAGAGTTTGCCTCTTTCAGGACTATTGCCCTTCTCACCCATAGGCCAAATGTCTTTTTCAAAGCTTTTTTCCCACCCCAGTCCAGAGGAAAATCCTGGGAACCTTTTATGACATTTATTTGTCATTTATTTGGATTTATATTTGGAAGTCTACTCTCCTCATTCACAAGTGTGGAAATTGAGGCCCAGAGAAGTGAAATAGTATGCCCCAGGTCACACAGTTCACAGCATAGGCAGAGTTGGAGCTTGAAAGAATCTAAAAGTCATATCTGTGTGACCCTGGACAAATCACTTAACTTTGAAAGAAGAAGAAGGAGGAAGAAGAGGAGGAGGAAGAGAAAGAAGGGAAAAAAGGAGAAGGAGGAAAAGGAAGAGGAGAAAAAGAAGTCATTAAGTCCAACTCCCTCTATAAAATATAAAATATAGAAAATGAAGCCCAGACAAGTTAAAGGTTTTGTCCAGTATCACAGAACTAGTTTGAGGTACAAATCGAAGCCAATTGTTCCCATCTCCATGTCAAACACTATCCAACAGCCTATACTGCTCTTCCTTCCCATCCGTATTCTCTTTTATTATTTCTAATCAATTTACTTCTTCCTGTTCTCCAGTGGACCTGACTCTAGAGCTTATAGTTACAAGCTAGCATTGTGTATTTACAAAAGATTCAAGATTGCATATAAAAAGTCTATATAGCACTACACATTGAAAAACTTCAGGATCCAGTAGATCCTTCAGTATTGTGCCACTTTCACTGGATTCTTTTGGGGAAAGTCTTCCCTGTTTTATTAATCTATCTGGATTGTCCAAATCTCACATACCCTAGTCCCCTTAAAATGTAGCCCAGGAACCCTAAGAAAGGGTTGTGTCCTAAGAAAGGACACAAAAGTAAGGGAATGATTTTTAGATTCTGCAGTTCCCCCCTCATAATAATTATATGGAATGTTCCCATTGTCTGTAACTAGATTACTAGACATGGTCAATACATTTATAAATATTTGTTGAATTTGCATTAAATATGGTTAATGGATATGTCTTATGGAAGCATTAAATATTAAAGTTATAAGGGACTTTATTTATGTAACCTGTGTCAGGGTCTTCCTCTTGACATGAAGGTCACCGGTACACTTTGGAGAGCTTTGAAATTGTTTTGTTCATTGTCAGGCTTGAACTTGAGTATCGTTCTTCTTGGACTTCCTAATAATTATATTAACTCCCTTTATAAGCACCCAAGGCTCACAAAGCATCAAATATATAAGAGGTTTTAATTTATATAGTAAAGAACATAAAAGAGTTCACAGCTGAGATAGCAGAGTCCCTTTTCCCTTTTTTTGTGGTTCTTCCTTCTTTCTGCCCCAGACACCTATAAAGTCTCTGTGACATATGATATATGAAAATTTGGGTAGGAATTCAAATATCAATCATTTAATTAATAAGCATATATTAAATATCTAATATATACTAGGCATATTAGGACACAAAGACAAGAATGAAGTTATTCTATTGGCAGAAACAAAAAGATAACCTAATGGTTGCTTTTTTGTTGTTGCTTTCTCTGATACCTCTGTTTCGGGAATCCATAGTTTCATATTTCCATCTGCTGCCAATCAGTATTGTAGCCTTCCTTGACTCTGTCTTTGTCTTCAGGTCTGTTTTTCTGCTTCTTGCTATTTAACTCTCCTTCCACAGAATTCCTATCATCTTACACTGTTACCGTCCTCACTGCCAGCAGGCTTGTCAGGTCCTTCTCCTCATTGTTTGGCTCCCTCATGAATGTTTTTTCTCCCTAGGAGACTGTTACAGCTCTAAAAGCACTCAGGCATGGTAGAACTATATTTCCAGGACTAGAATGACTCTGAGATATTTACTCCATCTATTCTTATCTATCAGGTCCCACAGCGTAAACAAGTTTTTCCTCACAGCATAAACAAGATTTTTCAAGTGCTCCAGAAACTACTTTTTACTCAGTCTGCTTATTCTCAGAAAAGTTGGGATGAATCTAGTTTAATAATATCTTTTCTCACCCATAAGCCTATTAAATATCTTTCATTCAATTAGCACCTCCCATTGAGGTTTTGTTATGGGGGGGAGGGGTCTTGAAAAGACATTTGTACTCTCCTTTTCCATTTGTCTTTTTATTTCTCCAATCTTCCTCTGAACAATTGGGCCAAAGTCATTCATATTTTGATAGTTAGGTTCTGCAACCTCATTAAGGAAGGACCAAGAGTGGACGATATCTGTGACTCGGGGGAAGGGGCGACCCTATCATGATGTTGAAAATTCTTGTCCTTGTTACACCTGAAACAAAGATTGTAGGAGTATCCAGGGATACAAAACAGAGGATAGAGTGTCAGAGCTGAAAGCAACTTAAGAACTGTGAATGTCAAAGCTGTAGTGGAGGTTAGAACAAAGGAGCAAATGAATTTGACTTTGATTCATAGGAAATGCCAGAATGTATTATTAAAAGGATCATTTGTAAGCATTTAGAATGGGAAACAGTGATACCCGGGAGGAAAATGACTTCATAGCAGATTAGAGCTAATAGAAGACTAATATATTTTATTTTTGGCAATGCTTGCTATACTACAAGATTAGTAGAATAACATAGACATAGTATAGCTGAATCTGAGCAAAATAATAAATAAATTATTTTGTGATAAGATGGAAAAATGATGCAGACTAGATGATGATAGCCTTAGGTTGAATAAGAACTGATTAAGGACTTAGACCCAGAGAGTCAGTCATTAATTGGTCAAGGAAGAGAGAGGTCTCTAGTGGAGAAGGGAGCAAGGAATTTCCCTTGGCCCCATGCTGTTTAACATATATATCAATGACTTGGATGGAGGCACAGATGGAACGCTTATCAAATGTGTAGATGGCACCAAGCTGGGAGGCAGATCGAACATATTGGATGACAAAATCAGAAGCCAAGAAGACTTCAGCAGACTAAAACAATGAATCGAATCGAATAACATGAAATTTAATTGGGATAAATATAAAGTTCTATGCTTGAGTTAAAAAAAAAAGTCAACTTCGAAAGTACAAGGGAGGCACGAGACAATGTTTTATAATTTAAAAAAATCACCCCTGAAATTTGAACAGATTGCAAGTTTTCTAGGCATCAGTAGGGTAACATGACAACCAAAAAAAGCAAATGCAATCCTGGGCCACATCGGGAGAGTTATAGGGATTGAAACTAGGAAAGCTGTAATTTTGATGGGTCAGATCACATCTACAGGGTTCTGTTCAGTTGTGAGTGTGACATTTTGAGAAGGATATTTTCATACTGAAATGGGTCCAGAGGATGGAATGAATGAAAAAAAGCATTTATTAAGCATTCATTGTGCTCTTTGCACTGTGCTAAGCTCTGGAAATAGAAATACAAAAAGCTAGGTAATCCCTACCCTCAAGGAACCGGAATTCTAATAGGGAAAGATGACACATGTAGGGAATTGGAGATCAAGAAATGAGATTTACGGAGATGGGCAATGGAAACACAGGGGAAATTATCGCATACCCTTTCCAGAATTAAAAGTAGTGTTGACCTTGATTAAAGTGCCTAGAAAAATAAGGAGAATCAGAGAGAAGATGAGCCAGGACATGACAGAGCAGATGGTAATATGAGATCCTAGACAACCAAATGGAATATGAAGGAATGTTGGGTCTGAGGCTATCCCTGGACACTGGGCTAACTCAGTCATCAACTGACTACCCAGCTCCAGAGTAGAATTCCAAAGGTGAGAAGATTTAGGGAAACTAGAGACCAAGTCATATGAGAATCCATCAAAGAGAACAGGGATGATGAGCTTAGAGAAGAGAAGGCAATAAAAGGTACATAATGGCTATCTTTGTCAATTTGATGAGCACGAAATAATGGAAAAGGGATTATCCTTCTTCTGCTTGGTCCCAGAGGACAGGACTAGCAGCAGTGTTTGGGAACTGGGAAAACTCCTACAAATCCAATCCATTCCAGTCTATTCTCCATAGTGATGCCAAAGGGATTTTCCTTAAATGTTAAGTCTGAGCAAGTCATTCCCCGACTCAATCAACTTCGATGGCTTCCTATTGCCTCTAGGATAATATAAGAACTCCTTTGTTTAGTTTGGCCTCCACCTGCCTCTCCAGCTTCATTGGACAGTACTCCCACTCCTTCACTATGATCCAGCCAAACTGCCTTTCTATGTTGCTTAAACATAACATTCTATCTCTATCCTTACACTAACTGTCTCCCAGACCTAAAATGCTCTCTCTCCTTATCTCAGCTTTTTGCTTAAAAATATGACTCAAGCATCATCTTCTGTGTGAAGCCTTTCCTGGTCAGTCCCCCTCCCCTACCGCCTTGGATTTAGATACTAAGGATTTTTGGTGATTGTATTTTTTGCATTTATTATGCATTTATATATATTCACCTACATGTGTACATATATCATCTATATACCTATGCACGTATAGGTATATATATATAAATATGCATACAAAGGTATTTGTTGCCTCCCTTATTTAAATTTAGGTTTCTAGTCAGCAGGAATTCTTTAGTTCTTTGTATATGAATCCTTAGCACATAGCACAACGTTTGGTCTGTGGTACGCACTCCATTCAGGAGACAAAGGGATCCATTTCAACAAAAAACATTATGAAAATCTCTGGTATCCATTAATTTATTTGTTCATTTATTTGTTTGGAGACTGAGCCTCTCTGTGTTACCCAAGCTAGAAATGTAGCTACTCATAGGTACGCCTGATCAGCACAGGAGCTCTTGTTTCTGACACAGGCCAGTTCATCCCTCCTTAGACAGCTTAGTGACCCCTCAGGGACTGACCATATTGTCACCAGACTGACTAACTTGATCAACTTTAGCTTTACTACAGCTCAGAACCCAGAGCTCAAACCTCCCTCGGTATCAACAATTACCAGCCCACCGCACCACTTAATAAATATTAATTTCTAAATGATTTGCTGATTGATCGATGGTGTTCCTGGGTGGCAGATTAGATAAGCCAAAACATCCTAACAACTGGAGCAGTCAGGACGCCAAATGAGCTACTTCAAGTGGTAGCTGGAAGGTGTCTCATTACAGGGACCATTTGTGCCTAACCTGGGGCAGAGCCTTCTGAGCTCATGTTGCTCCAATCTGCCAGACAGTTTACTTTGACTCCCAACATAGAGATTTGTTGATTCCCTTCAAGAACAAAAGACAACTTCAAGTAGGTTTCCCATCACTAGAAGTTTAAAATGAAGGGATTTAGAGCTAGACAAGATAGATGATCAGGTTCAATTGATGTATATAACAGATGAGGAAATTGAGTCTCTGAGAGATTGTGTCTAAATCTGAGTTCAAATCTTACCTCATAAACTTACTAGCTGTGTGATCCTGGGCAATCACTCAGTTTCCTTGTCCACAAAATGAAGGGAGTGGATTTGACAAATTAGATTCCTTCCAGCTTTAAATTATAATCCCAAGAACCTGTGAAATCAGTTATATTTGACTCAGAATAAACGTTCTCTACTTATGTCATGCGATCATAGACTCCTTCATTTAATCCATTACTTTTAACAAATGAAAAAACAGAACTGAAAACCCATAGCAACTTATTCAAGATCACAAAGCAAATTAGAGGCAGAATCATCCCTAGAAATAGCCTCTCATCCTTTCTATACACTTCTGCTTTCTCTAAACTCTGCCCAGGTCTATTGCAAACCCCTGCCAATGGACCTGAAAGGAGGCTTCCTGCCGTGTCTCTCTGCAAGACAGGCTGATAAAGAGAAGTGCTTGGGAATTGGGAGAGGCTTGATTCTTACCACGCAGTGGGTGCCTTTGCTGAAGCAGGGGCAGGAAGGAGGGGAGAGAAAAGACAGGGCCAGCAGGAATATTTCCAAGAAAAAAATGGTCAATAACCAGCTGGGTTATTTTCTGAAGATTGGGGTGATAGGATGGGCTGGGAAAACGAGCAGCAAAATTAAAAACGATAAAAAGGAAACACTTTAGTGTCCCTTTCTAGCAATAAAGATGACACAGACCAGATGAATTGCCCACCCGCTCCCACACCCCCAGCATTACATTTCCTTATAGTGACTCTGGTTTCAGAGGCAAGAAGCTTGTAATAATCTCTCCCGACCTTATTCCTTTCCCCCGTCCCCAAAGGGCTCCTGTTGGACAGGGACCAATATATCTTTCTGAGGCCGCAGTCTCTGGCTGGGAAGTTAGTGGGAAATATCTGCCTGAAGCAAAGGACCAAAGATGGAGATGAGCTAGAGATGGGGGAAGAGGGCAGAGAGCTAGAATCCAGGGCTTCACAAGGGGTGAAAATAATAACGAATATTTCTAGTTTTACACATGCTATCTTATTTGTTCCTCACAACCACCCCAGGAGGTAGATGCTATCATTAACCCCATTTTCCATCTGAGGAAACTGAGGTTGAGACAAGGTGAAGTGACTTAAGTAGAGTCACAGAGCTACTGACTATCTTCTACAGAGTACTTTGAAAGCATGTAACAGTCTTAGTTTCCTTTATCAGTATAATAAAAGATAACATGTAATCTTCACAATGTTGTGGTACAGTTTATAATGCTACAATATATTAAATGCTTGAAAAATCTTAAACTGTGAATGCTGAAAATTATATGTCTTTAGAAAAATAAAAAAACTATTAAAATGAAAAAATTATAAGACACCAGGGAAAAATTAAACTGCTCAAGAAATGGACTCCTCTCCTCCAACTCTGATTGTGTTGTATGGCAGGGAACTTGACTCTCTTGAACTATTTGTGCTTCTGACCCTTTTGGGCAGTCTCAGTCCCTTCTCAGAATAATGGTTGTTGGTTTAAAATCACAATAAAAAGAAATGATAAATTTCAATTAGATCTTAGTGAAAATAATGATTTTTTTTCTCAGCCAAGTTTATAGATCTCTGGGCCCCTTGGAAGCTTGAGTAAACTTTGGGGTTAAGAATCCTGTTCTATAGTTTGATTACCCCACTTCTAGTTTCTGCCCTTCTTTCCACTTTCACCCCAGCTAAATACTATGGTCTCTTACAAAGGCTTTACCAAACCCTCCCTGCTTTTCTGGGCTTACGGTAGTGAACAGCTCTTCCCCTTCCCGCTCCATTTCTCAATTAGGAGGGACTGTGAATCTCTCTGCCCCAACCAAACATAACTTCCTCAGGTCAGCATTAACACAGATTTGGGAATAGTGATCTCTGCTTGATGCTCACATCATCTGGGAGGAAGCAGCAACAGATTACAGATTGAACCAAAATGTGGTGACAGGGGATAGGAAGGGACATGAGTCAAATCAGAAACAGCAACAAAAACAGGAGGAAAAAAAAATGATGAGAATAGAAAGGCTCAGGAGTCCAATGGTCTGTAAGTGAGATTGACCTTATATTGAATTTACAAAAGCAAAGCTTGTGGGTGAAAAGAAGGCAAAGGTTCAGTCCTGGAAGCCCCATGTTCAAAGAAATGTAGACAAATCCAGAGAATGGTACCATTCTCCAGCTCCATCTACTCATCCCTCAGTCTTCTCATGTGTAACATGGATATAATAATAGAACCTACTTCATAAAGATTATTGTAATGATCAAATTAGATAACATATAAAAACTTTGTAAAACTTTTAAATGATATTTAAATGCTATTATAATAAATGGATTTTTAGTGATGTTCCATCTGTAGAAAATTTTAAAGGAGATATGACTTCTGACCTCAATTATTTAAAACATTGTCACGTCAAGATGAATTAGACTCATATTAAGTGGTTAAAAGGAACCAAACCCTGAGCCAAGCAGAATGTTTTATAGGGTGAAAATAGCTAGAATGGGAGTCAGAAGATTCAGATTTAAACAACACCCATGTTTCTGGTGTTACCCTGAGCAAATGTCTTTCCATCTTTATGCCTTCTTTGTAAATAGGGCATTGGCCAAAGTGACCTGTAAGTTCCCTCCAACCTCTAGCCTCTGTCTTCTTATAACTTAGAGAGGAGCAGATTTAAAGCAGTATTCGGAAAACTTTCTAATAATTAGTTGCCTAATGATGATTCCAAATGCTAGGGAATAAGCTTTTGATTGGAGTGATCCAAGCAAAGATCCAAGTGGGGTGAGTGGGAGCATATCCATGCATTGGGTGGGGGTTGGCAAGGTGATCTTTTTAGTTCCTCATGGAATTAGAACTCTAAGACTGAACGCCCAAGAACTTGAGAAGAAGAAATCTGAGATGACTTCTAAGACAGGGGGCCAGAAAGGAAGCAGACTATTAGGATGTCAGGAAGCTGTCTAGAGAGCATTTTGTCCTGAATCCAGGGATTGCATGGGAGAACCAAAAAGACTTCATTTTCAGGAAGAAGGCCCTCACTGGCCTGGGCACTCTGACAAGAAACTGTACTTAGGAAAATACATACAAGATAGATCCAAGAAGAGAACAGGTGTTCTGACTGGATAGAAATTTGCCAGCCCTCATCGTACAATGAACTAGTCAAGTGCTCTGAGGTGATGAAAGAGCATGAAATCATTGAATCACCAACCAATAAGATTATCCAGTCTAATCTCTATTTTCCAGATAAGGAAGCTTAACTCCACAGAGATGGAGTGATTGGAGGAAGTAAATGGGAGATCTAGAACACAAGTTCTGTTCTTTTAACTCCTCAAACCCTCCACTCTTGCTTGGGTAGCAAGAATTCAGCCCTGAGTAGGAGGGAGAAAGGGGCAAGATTAGATCCTTGGGAGGATCACAGCCAAAGGAAGAGAGAAGCAGCATCAGGAATGGGATGCCTCTTTTTCTTAGCAGAGACCTGGAAACAAAGTGGATGCCCATTGATTGGGGAATGGTTAGGCAAACCATGTCACATTAATGGAATGGTATATTGATGGTCTGCAGGAAATGACAAATATGATAAATACACAGAGCAAGAAGAACTGATGAAAATGAAACAAGGAGAACCAGAAAATTGACATTCTCAGGGACTTGTTGGTGAGTTGTGTCTGCTTCTTCATGACCTTATTTGGGGCTTTCTTAGCAAAGATATTAGAATGGTTGGCCATTTCCTTCTCCAGCTCAATTTATAGATGAGAAAACTGAAGCAAGTGTAGAGTTAAATGATTTGCTCAGGGTCACACACCTAGTAAGTGTCTGAGGGTAAATATGAGTTCAGGAAGATGAGTCTTTCTGATTCCAGGCCCTGTGCTCTATCTACTTCACCACTTTTGGAAAAAAGCAACCATTACAAAAGAATGGGAAACGAATATGGCCAAATAGCAAAGAATAAGCTTAGCTCCAAAGAGATATAAGACCTCCATACATAAATACACAGACTCTTTTGAAGATGGAATAGGGAAGAATAGTCAATAGGAATGGCATATTGCTACATTGTCAGATTTTATAATTCATTGATTTATTGCTTTTTTCTTTATCCTTTTCTCTTAAAAATCTTTATTTTAAGGCATGGTTTTCTAGAAGAGGAGGGAGAAGAGTACAGAAGAATTTTTTTTTTTTTTTTTTTGGTGAGGCAATTTGGATTAAGTGACTTGCCCAGATTCACACAGCTGGGAAATGTTAAGTATCTGAGATCTGATTTGAACTCAGGACCTGCTGAATTCAGAACTGGTGCTCTATCCATTGGGCCACTTAGCTCCCCCTAGTATAGAGGAAATTTTAGATGATATGGAAACAATTTATCAAAAAAAATTTTAAATAAGTATTCCTGTCTTTGATACACTATGATGTTCAGGATGAAAGATCACTCTACCACAGAGAGGCACTAGAAGAAAGTATCAATAAAGCTGGAGATAGTTAGATCTTTGAATGAATGCTCATGGTCTCCAATGAATGTTTGCCTTGGAAGCCAAGAGTTTTGACTCACCTACCTTCCCCATTCTGACTTTTGGAAAAGCAATTTACAACACAGACCTTGATCTATAGGATCCAGACCAACAGGACTTTGACTTTCTTTTTGAGGATGTCTGAGAAGTGACGCAGGAAGTATACTAGAGGTGTAGGGAGAAAGATGGCAGGTATGGCCAAGAAAATTCCTTCTTTCCTGCAAAACAATGTGTCAGAATAGAAAGTGTGATATCCTGAGATTTAGGAGACCTGGGATAGACTCCTAGTCTCTGACCCCAATTTACCATATTAGTATATTGTCATTCTCTGTCTATTTCTTTATCTGCCAAATAAGGAGATTGTCTTGATAACACTGAAGGCTATTCCTTCTGGATCTACTAGCCTCTGTGCTTCCTGCTCTGTTCCGAAATTATATGTTGAACGTCCTAACATTCTGTGCTCCAAGGTCCTTTTCAGTTCAAGGATTCAGCTCCAACATTCCTATAGCTTGATATTCTCCAGCCTAAGGTGACTCCCAGATAGGATATCCTATGATTCTATTATTTGCCACCTCAGGCAAGTACCGGGTTCTCAAGGGGGTACTGAGTTCTTTCCTGCACACTCCCCTCCCTGCTGGCAATCAGCTCATGTTCCTCTAATTTTATTTTTCCTGTTAGGGAACAAAAATAATGAGATGCTGGGCACCAAGTCCCAGAAAACAAACCCAAAATAGCAAAGGGGCTTACAAGAGCACAGAACTGTTCCCAGAAGCCCAAAGCATGGTTTGAGCCAAGACCTCCTCTGGGTAATCACATACTTTTAGACTCCTTGGGGGTCAAAGGGCCAAGTGTTCTGAGTTACATTCCGGGGGAGATACTTACCCCACCCCTCACCAGGGATCAGGGACTCCTGCTAACATCACAAAACAGAGGGCTGCTTCTCTGCCCATCCCAAATGATAAAGCTGAAACTTTACACCAAGATGAATCCCGCAAAAATACACGGCCATTGCAATGTTTTGCCAGAAGTAAGAATGGGCTGCCTAGATTCCGACTGCTCCGTTCTCCCCTCTTCCCCAAACAAAATGGCGGAATCGACATTTTAACAGCATAGACTGAATTATATTGGCCCCAGCTCAAAAAGCTTTCACGGTTGCCCTTTGCCTCAAGAATAAGATAAAAACCATCGCTTCAATCCTGGACTGTGGCAACAATTGCCAGTAAGCCTACCCATCTCAAGTTTCCTCTTATCCCAATCCATCCTCCATTCAGCCACTAAAGTGATTTTCCTAAAGCACAGGTCTGATCATATTATTTCCTATTCAATAAACTCCAGTGACTCCCCACCACCTCTAGGATCAAGTACAAAATCATCTACTTGGCATTCAAAGCCCTTCCTAATTTAGCCCCCTCCTAATCTTTCCAACCTTAACTCCCCAACTACACTCTTCAGGGCAATGACTGTGGCCTCTTGGCTGTTCCACAAACAAGATACCCCATCTCTCAGCTCTGAGCTATCTCCATGCATTCCTGGAACACTCTCCCTCCTCCACTCCACCTACTAACTTCCCCCGATTCCCTAAATCTGAAGAAGCCTTCCCCAAGTCCTCTCAGTTGTAGTGCTACCCCTCTCTTAATTTTTAATTCCTACTTATCCTGTATATATGTATTGGTTTTCATGTTCCCCATTAAATCCTAAACTCCTTTGGGATAAGAACTGTCTTTTACTTCTTTTGGTATCCCCAGCACTTGGCGTATTGCTTGGTACATAGTAGGTGTTTAATGTTTATTGAATGATTAATTCTGTTTGGTATTTAAAACACTTCACAACCTTGCTCCAGCCCACTGTTCCAGATTTTACACCACTCTTTCCCATGTATTCTACGTTAGGCAAAATGGACAACTTCCCCTAGACATAACAATCCATCTTCTGCCTCCAAGCCTTCACAGAGGCTGAGCCTTATGCCTGAAATATGTCCCCCCCCCCCATCACTTCTTGGAGTTCCTAATCCTATGTGTGGCCCAACTGAGATGATAAATCCTCCTTTCTAACACATGTAAGTTTTTCATTCTCCCCCACTGACTCCAAAATGACTGTTGACTTTAAATCTCTGTTGTATTTCCTTTTTTTCCCCTCATCACATCCCACCCTATCCTCAAACAATGAAAGTTCACTAAAGGCATGGATTGAAGACTTTCAGGTCCCAGCTAAAATTCCAGCTTCTGCAAGCAGATTTTCTGATGTCTCTCAATGCCGTAGAGCCTTCCCTTTAAGGTTATCTCCACTTGACCTTGTATATGGCTTCCTTTATTTGTATATTGTTTCCCCCCATTAGATGGTGAGCTCCCTAAGATCGGGGACTATTGGTGCCTTTCTCCGCATCCCCACTGCTTAGCATGGTACCTAGCACATAGCAGGCACTTACTAAATGCTTGTTATCTTAGTTTGTTATTATATCCCCGGCTCCTCGCGCCGAGAGATAATTCGGAAATGTTTGTTGATTTGAAATGAATCCCTACAGCCCCACATGTACCCACTTGTGCCCAGTGGTATTTAAGGGAACAAACTCAGAACAGAGCCCTAAGATCCATTTCAGCACTAAAATTCTAGATTTCATGTTTTAAGGTCTTTTTTCAAAGTTAATATTAGATTTTTCCATTTTCTGAGGTCTCTTTTAGGTCTATTTTATTTTTTTTTGTTCTATGTTGTAAAATACCGTTATGTCCATGGAAGAAAAAATATGCTTATATGGATTGTCCAAATGGATGGAGATCTCTGAAATTTGATCTGGTCTTCTTTCTGGTATACAGGAGGACTGTGGCTGGGCACTTGTTTATGTCCAAAAGGATGTTGGGCTAGAGTTTATCCATGTGATCCCCTCAAAGGGGGGATATGAGTCCGATTATGTTCTAAGACCTAACTATGTTCTAACAATGTTCTAAGACAATTTTCACCATTAGCATCCTATATTTTATCCTCTAAACTTCTTTTTCAGCTCAGATAGTCGTGATTTTATGTTCCAAGAGCCCCCCGAGTGCTAACATACAGTGTTACATGACCTAAGGTACTATGTCCCCGCTTTAACGCTAAATGTTCCATGGTCCTAGGTTTCTTACCCCACAGGGAAATATAATCGTACCACTTGCTTCACTGAGAACTCTCTAATCTCCATAGTAATGGGAGCCAGAGAGAATGAGGTAAATTGAAATCTGTGGATAATCCCCAAACCTCATTTTAGTCTTCTGCCTTGCTCACTTATCTCTTCCTTCCCTCCAGTAAGCCTTACTGATTATGGCTGTTAACAGGTTGTAAAGTGAAATTCATTTGCCCTGTTGCATCCCTTTCAGGATCAGGTTGTCTCCGAGCCTTAGAAAGACTGAGGGGGTAGGATGTGGGTTGGGGGAGAGAATGCAAAAATGTAATCACTCATAATTAGTCACAGGTTAATTGAGTTCAGGAGACCCAGTGGGAGTGTTATGTAACTTGCACTGGGGTGATACAGTGTAATAGTCCAGCCCTGGGACCATCTGCTCATGGCAGTAAATGTGGAGCTCGTTCTGAGACAAATCTGGGTTTGATCTTGCAGCCATATGGACAAACCCATCAAGCCCCTATCTCCTTTAGGAGTTGGATTCATCCAACACCACTTTGTGCCAGGCCCTGGAGAAATAAAGATAAAAGGAAATAGTTCCTGCCCTCACGGAGCTTATGTCCTGTGGAGGGAATCCTACCAGCACACAGAGAAATAGAAAACCTGCACAAAGTAATTGGGGAGGGTTTAAGGCGTCACTAGTAGAAGGGGACTAGGACGGATTTCATGTAGAAGGTAGCACTTACTTTGAAGAGAAGGAAGGATTTTAAAAGGCAGAGAGGAAATAGAATGAGAGTGGTTTACCATGCTCATGCAAATTTAAGGCAGATAGAGGAAGTTACATGTAATTGATCTGGAAAGTTAAGGCTGAATATAGATAGGATCCAAACCAAATGGGGGTCAGAGAAGGGGGGAAAGATGAGGTAACCATTCCATAATGGGTCACTCAGACTAGAAGGACTGAACAGACCTTACTTACCTAGGGATCTCTTTCTAGTCTCATGTACCAAACTGAAAGAAGTCCCTAATCGTGGATCTAGTAAAGTCAGGTATGATGAGAATCCAAATCATGATTGTGCAATTGATGAGTTGGGTGACCTGGTTGGGTCACTGTAATACTCTGATTCTTAGCTTCCTCAGCTGTAAAATGGGGATAATAACACCTGTACTTGCCTGAGGTGAGATTCAATGAACTAGCACCCTAGCTCTTTTGCAGTTTTAAAGATTGTCATAAGTGTCAATGACTACTATTAATATGAGGCTTTCCTACTCCTCCATATGTCTTGTTTTTTCTTTTTGTTCTAAATCTTACAATCTTAAGTCTTTCCCCACCTGAGTCTATCGGATAATCTTACAATAAGGATTGTGTCGTCTCTGAGGTCTGCAGGGAATCCAGCAGCACTTCTTATGGTCCATCCAGGTCAACAGGTAAACTTTTGGAAGGCTGACCATCATCCTGCAAAGATGAACCAGAATAAGCTAATATCCCATAGAGTCAAATGTTGGTTGGAGCCTTTGAGAACTAACATGTGGGAGTTGTGTTTACACAGTGTTTTTGAAATCTGGACTGGCCCCCCAACCTGAATGTCTATGATGGGGACCAACTGGGTAGAATGAAAGCCAATTCAAGCTCCTTTGAGCTAGGTTCTAGGTCAAGTACTCAATGTAGTAACTCCCCCTCAGGCAACATTGAGCATTATGGGAGCTGGCAAGGAATTAGGGAGAAAAGGACACTTGAGGGTGGAGGGAATGATGATCATGAAAGGAGCCCTAAACATGTCAAAAAAAAAGAACTCATTATCTAACAAGTGCTTTCTCCAGCTTCTTCATAAAAGCAAACATTTAGATTTAATTTCATTTTACCGACTGTAATTATCCTGTGAAACAGCTAATATTTCAACCTCATTTTGCAGATCTCTATATTACAGGTTCAAAAAGATTAAGGGGTTTTGTCTAAGATCTTTCTGATTCCAAGTATTTATCAAAGGTACTAATGTCCTCTCTATCACTGGGTATCAAGGCCTTGGAAACATCTCTGGGCCACCATTCTTTCAACTGAAAAATGAGAAAGGAGATGAGATGATCTCAGGGGCTCATTCTATAGATCTATTATCCTATGACCTTTGGACCTTTGACTCTTCCTTGTCTCTTACCCTGCCATATCCATTAATAAATAATAAATAAAGAATAATAAATTTAAAGCTGAAAGGAGCTTTAAAAGTCTTTACAACATACAACTATGGCCTATCATTTTATAAGGAAACTGAGGCTCAAAGAGGGGAATTGGAAGTTCAGACCCTCATCAGACCCTGAATTTTTGTAATAGTTCTCAAATTAATCCAATGCTCTTCAGTCCATCTCCTTCCCAAGAAGTCCTTCACACTATTCCCACAATAATATCCCCAAGGCACAGGATTGATCATGGTAATCCATTGCCTCAAATCCCTAGTTCACAGAATTTACAGCTGGAAGAGACTTTGGAGGTTCCTTGATTTAACCCTCTCATTTTGTAGGTGAGAAGACTGAGGCCATCAAAGATGGAATTTGAACCCAGGACCTCTAACTCCTGGCTCACTGTTCTACCCACATCGTGTAATCACTACATAGTGCTAGTGAATAAAATCTAAACTGTCAGCGTGGTGCTTAAGGCCCTCTGTTATCTGGTTCCCACCTACCTTTCCAGCAGCATTTCACACTTCTCCCCTTCACACACCATATGTTCCCCCAGCCAAACTCAATGCTTAGTTGTTCCTCCATCTCATCCTTCCACCTTCCGCCTCTGTGCATTCATTTGGCCCATCCCCCGGGCCAAGCATGCGTTGTCTCCTTCCCACTTGTTGAAACCCTTCTCTTCCTTCATGGCCCAGTTCAGGTGCTCCATCTTTTGTGAAGTCTTTCTCCTCTTCGTTGGAAATGACTTGTTTGCTCTTTGAATTTCCCTGAAGTACTTTGCCTTAATCCTTTTTTCATCCATCTCATCTCATTTTCTATTCTTTTGTTTACTTCTTGGTCATGAGGAAAGGGATATGTAGGAGAGAGACCTATGCATTCACTGGTAAAAAGAAACTCTGCTGTAGAAGAATGGAACCTTCTTGGTGGCAAGGACTGTGCTATATTCAGTTTTGCATAAGGACAGAACGTTGCACAAAGGCAGAGGTTGACAACACTTTACCGAAACAGATGTTGCCAAGCCTCTTGTCTCCCATCATTTTAGACATTATAGAGGTTCCTAGGGAAGCAGACACTGTCCTCCCTTCATTCCCTCTTCCAGCTGAGAAAAGCTCTTCCAGGTCCCCCTAAGTCCTTCTTGCCTCATTCTAAGCCCCTTCCCTCTTTGTAGGATCATAGGATTGCTGGCAGAGGTGGGCAAGGATGGTATGGAACCATATATTTATAACCAAAAGAGTCCTTAGAGGTCATCTTTCAGACATTCTTACTCTGTGGTCCCTCACGACTTTGGTTTGTTTTTTAGGTCAGGGTGGGAATGCACAACATATCCACATATAAGTGTCATGGGGGATAAAGCAGAGCAGGACAACATTGTATTGTAGATAGAGAACCAAGAAGAATCCGACTGTGATACACTCTAGCTATAGGACCTTGGCCAAGTCCCTTCACCTCAAAGTGTTCCAGGCATCTCTGAGACCATAGCTGGAGAGTAAGTACTGCTCTTTTTGGGGTGAAACAGTTTCTTTTGCTAGTACAATGTTTCCCATATCAATAAAATCATAGTTCTATTCCTTATGTATTCTTTTCCTTATGACAAAAAAATGACAAATAAAATAAAATGAGATTGAGACATGATACTTTAGAAAAATTTAAAGAGGAGAATTGGAAACAATTCCTGATCTAGTCCAACTCTTTCATTTTATGGATCAGGAGATTGAAGCCCACAGCAGGAAGAAATGATTGCCTGGGAAGCAAGTCTCTGCACCAGGATCTGAACTCAAGCCCTCTAATATTAAACCCAATGTTCCTTCCACCATCTTGTTCTTTAATTACTTGACAAAGGCCAAATTAGGAACGTCCCAACCTACACAGAAAGACAGGATTTGGAGCTGGATGAAAATGTTGGGGTCATTCGGTCTAAACTTTTCATTTTTTAGAGGAGGAAGTGCTGTCCACAGAGATCTGAGGGACATGATTTGCATACAGGTCCTCAAACTCTGATTCCAGGCTGTCAGAGGGCTATAGTGGAGACATGACTTATCCAACATCACACTGGTAAGGAGCAGAAAAGGAAAAAGAGCTCAGCGCCTCCAGCTTCAGTCTCAGTATTCTCTCTGTTCTCTTCCCAGTCCCACACCCCATTCATCCATCTCCAGACTCACAGGAAGCCATATTTCCATTATCCCCAATCCTCAAGGAAAGGCACAGTGACAGAACTGAGGCTTCAGTCACATCTTCCCGCTCCAGCAAGTTCCCCCTGGGTGAGAAATGAATTCTCCCCAGGCTGGCCGTCCCCTCTTCCAATTAGATGGCAGCTCCTCACCAGAGGAAAGGATTGTAGCCAGACCAGGCCCCAGCAGGGCTCAGGCAGTTAGTCGATAATTAGAAGCAGTGGGAGCAGGATGTAAAGAGGCAGCCTTAATGAGAACACTGTTCCAGGACTGGAGGGCCGGGCAGAGATTCTTTCCTGCCCATGTGAAAGGCACTGGCTATCGGCTGACCCTTCTAGCTGGGGAAGAAGCAGCTGGACAGAGGACAGGAAGGGAGAAGTTTCCTTTAGGCAGTATTCAGGGCAACGGAAAAAGCCCAAAGGTCAATGGACCTGGATTCCAATCTCTGTTCAATCTCTGGTGAGTTACTCATACCTTTCTTGGCCTAAGTTTCTCCATCTATGAACAAAAGGAGGCTCAGCTGGAGAACTTCCCAGGTTCCTTCACTATCATTCCCTATGACCCTATGTTCCTCATTTCTTCACAGGTAAAGGTTGAAGTAGGTAGATTTTAAGGTAGCTTTGATCTTAACATTCTAGGAGCTTGTCCTATGGCTAGTTCCAAGGCAGACCTGTACCTGACTCCTCTCATCCTGGGCCAAATAAGTGCTAAAAGTTTTTGACCAGCCTTAGCTGAAGTTGGCAATATTATGTCTATAAGATTCCCAAGTCCCTGGGAACATTCCCCTGAGTAAATATAGTCTCCTAATGCCCTTGGCATTCAGAGCAAGGAACTGTATGTTCTGGTCCTACCTCAGACACTTACAAACGAGGGAGCACAAGCAATTTAAAACTCCTCTGGGTCTCTTATTCTAACCTAATCTCTTATGTGAAATATAAGAGGATTGAACTGAAGGGTCTCTAGGGTCCCTTTAAACACTAACTCTTTGCAGACTGTTGTCCCCATCCCTCCCTCCCCCGATGGCCTGGAATGCTTTCCTCTCTTACTTCCTTCTTTGATAATCCCTTGCTTACTTGAAGACTTAACTCAAGAGCCACATCTTGGAGGAAGCCATCCTGAGCCTATCCCATCCCCAGCTTTCAGTGCTATCCCGCTCTGGCTTCAAATCACTTTGTATCTTCTTTAGTTATCTGTCCACATGCCCTCCCTTCCAACCAATGGAATGGAATCTCTTTTTGAGAATGCTCTATTTAACTTTGACCTTTTTATCTCCCGTGGCACTTCATAAATGCTTGCTGAGTGAACCAACGAATCTGTCAGCCAGCATTTCTTAAGAGACTACTATGTGGCAGGAACGATACTAAGTACTGGGAATAAAGAGCCAGAAGTGAAGCAGTCCATTGGCTTCAAAAAGCTTACATTCAATTAATGAGCACCCGTGTAAATATATATACAGTATAACCTAAGTAAGTTGGGGAAATGGGATGAGACACTAAAAGTTGGCTAGGGTGTATTTGGAAAGACTTCTTATTGGAGGTGACATCTGAGCAGAGCTCTTATTCAATTGACAAATACTTATTAAATATCTTTTATTGCCAGGAAATATACTAAACTCTGGAGATAAACACAAGGAAGCACAGCTCTTGCCCTCAAAAAGCTTGAATGAAAGAAAGAACAAACAAATGGGGTTGAACAAGTTCTATGAATGAATGAATGAAAAGATCCAAAAGGAAGACTTTCCCACAATGTCAGATATCATAGAGTGATGAGTCAAGGAAGCTAGGAATAGCCCATGGCATTTTGTGATAAGCACCTTGGACAGAGACATCAGCCCTAGGAGAGTTATATGCAAAAGTGGTAACATGAATCTGAGACTATAAGGCCGGCTACTCCATGCAGGCTTCCCTGATTCATGCCCCTTCCTTCCATCTTCTCCCCATAGGGTCCTTCATTCTCTGAGATGACATGGCTTTTATTTATCCCCTTTAATTGTCATCCTGCAGAAACAGCCCTTCCCCAGAACACCAATACTTCTTCAGCACTCAATTCAATTTCTCTTCTTGGGTTGGTTGGGGAAATAATAGGAATTGATGAAGTGGAGGAAGTTTCTATTATTTCTAGAATTTTGGTTGTGAAGGGGGAAAAGAGAGGGTGACATATTGAAGAATAAAGCAGGGTATGAGCTTTTGGAAAACAAAGACTATTTTATTTTTAATTTGTATCCTCAGCACTTAACACACCAAGATAAAATAAATCATAGAGACAATCTAGTCCAACCCCCTAATTTTGCATATGAAGAAACTGTGTCCTAGAGAAGTTAAGTGACTGCCAAGGTAATTGGCAGAGCAAGAATTTGAACCCAGGTCCTCACATTCTAAATCCAGATCTCATAGCACTGTCTGTTGCTTGTATCCATACTGTATCATCACTACTGGAGTATATTCTTCCAAAGAAAGAGACCATCTTCTTCTGGCATAGACCTTTTTCTTTTTCTTTTTTTCTTTTTGCTTATGCAATTGAGGTTAAGTGACTTGCCCAGGGTCACTCAGCTAGGAAGTGTTAAGGGTCTGAGGCCAGATTTGAACTACGGTCCTCCTGACTTCAGGGTTGGTGCTCTATCCACTGCACCACTTAGGTGCCCTGGCATAAACCTTTAGTAATATTCCTAGTTTTCTACAATGACTGTCTTTTTCCTTTAAGACCTTCTGGGTAGCAAGGAATTCCTGTTCCTCTTACAATTGCCTTCCCCTGAATGCTGTATGTAAGCTTACAATATTCAAGAAGTTTTGAAAAGCACTGTGGATGATGTCATGAAAGATGAGGCAAGGTTGGAAATGAATGGGAGTGAGTAAGGAAGAGTTGCAAAGAAAATGGCAGATATCTCTTGACCTCTGATATCACATTCAGCTCTTGAGGATGGATTCAAAAGGCACAGTCCAGGGTTTTCATGACCGGTTATTTCCTATGCAAAATCCCCAGTATTCCAAAGACCAATCAAAAGTACCCATAATACCCTGCCATCTGCAGAGTATGATGTGTGACCATCTTGCCAAGACAAAGTAGCCATTCAGGACAATAGATGGAGAGACAAGCTTGGAATTGGGCATGTCTGGATTAAAGTTCCATCTCTGACAAATGCTGGTCTGTGATCCTGAGCAAGTTTGCTTTTTGGAGTTGTTTAAGGCTAGACGTTGCCAAACAGATATCTCAAATTCGCTTTCTTCACCACCACCACCACAACCCTTCTCCTCTCCTTAACAAAGAAACTTCTCTCTTCCCAACATCCTATTTCTGTCAAGATCACCCCCATCATCATGGTCACCCTCACATGAGGCTCACAACTTCAGTGTCATTCTTGACTCTTCAATCTCTCATGTTCCCATCTTCACTCATTTTTTACTTTTGTAGTATCTTTCATACATGCCCTCTTCTCTCCTGAACTTAGAAGAGGAAGTGGGTATTAGAAATGTTCCCTAATGAGAATTATTATCCCCTGGATCAAATTGCCTCTGTCTGGTATCTGAAGCCTTTCACAACCCCATCCTGTCTTATGTTCCCAAACTTCTTACACTTTGCTGCCCTCCACAAAGTCTATGATCTTGCTATTGATTTGGCCATACTTGGTATTTCTTATACCTGACACTCTCTCCTATCTCCATGCCTTTTCTAAGGTCAATGAAAGACAGCCTAAAAGAAGCTTCCCCTTTTCTCTCCAGCTTCTTAGATTACTTGACTCCTTTCATGACTCAGTTCAAATTCAACCTTTGGCAGGAGACCACCCCTCTGCTAACCCCTTCCCTTTGAGATTATATCCCAGCTACCCTGAATGTTTCTTGTGTGTGCTTAATTGCCTTAAAAACTCTTTTCCATTTTCACTCTTTGTTATTTGCTTGCATTTTGTTTTCTTTCTCATTTTTATTCCTTTTTGATCTGATTTTTCCTGTGCAGCATGATAATTGTATAAATCTCTTTGTGTGTATATATAGGATTTAACATATTTTTTTAATTTTCTTTTTTTTTTATTTTATAATAACTTTTTCTTGACAGAACCCATGCCAGGGTAATTTTTTACAACATTATCCCTTGCACTCACTTCTGTTCTGATTTTTCCCCTCCCTCCCTCCACCCCCTCCCCTAGTTGGCAAGCCGTCCTATATATGTTAAATATAACATATTTTTTAAAACATGTTTAACATATTTTGGATTATGTACCATCTAGGGGAAGGGGTGGAGGGTAGGGGGAAAATTTTTGCAAGGGTCAATGTTGAAAAACTATCCATGCATGTGTTTTGAAAATATAAAGCTTCAATTTTTAAAATTGTCTTTTCCCTTAGAATTAAGCTCATTGGAGGGACTTTTATTTATTTATTTTTCTTTCTTTTTTTCTGAGGCCAATGGGGTTAAGTGCTCAGGGTCACACAGCTAGGAAGTGTTGATTTGAACTCAGGTCCTCCTGAATTCAGGGCTAGTGCTCTATTCACTGTACCCATTGTAGCTACCCCTTGGAGGGCCTTTTTTGCTTTTTTAAAAAAAATCCACATGACTGAGCACATAATAGATACTTAATAAATGCTTGTAAGTAGATTAGAAGTTTCCTAGTTTAGTTGGTTCAACATTCTCATCTTAGGAAACTGAATTCTACAGAAGGGTGTTTATTCTTCTGACATACCTTGAGATCACTAGAAGAAGGGGAAGCTAGATGGCACAGTGGCTAGAGCACTGGCTCTGGAGTCAAATCTGATCTCGCTTGACATTTGCTAGTTGTGTGACCTTAGTCAATTGAATCACCAAAAACAAAGTAAAAAAGAGCACTAACAGAGCTTTCATCCCGACCCAATGTTTACTGGATCACCCTGATTTTGCTGTTATTCCACTTTCCTGGGGGTTACTGATGCAGTAACTAATCCAGGGAGAAAGATACTGAATTCCCCTTGGAATCTGTAGGCTGATTAAAACTAATACATTAAAATGGTTCAAAAGAGCATGAGTTTCTCAAAAGCAGAGTAAGGAATAGTTTCACAGACAGTCAGTAGTTGGCAAGGATATTAGACTGTAAACGAGCAAATTTGGAGGAATCGGGTGCTGTCGTGGGATTAGAAGGAAGCATGAGAATCCACTGACATGAGTCAGAGCTGGAGTGTAATGAATCTATTCCAGAGATTGCAGAAGAATAAAGAAAAATAAGTCCACAAGTGATTAGGATCATAGAATGATCTGAGCTGGAAAGGGGCTTTAGGAAAGAGAATGTCTGAGGCAGGACTTGAGGGAAGGAAGATGAAGCTTTGGTAAATAAAATGAAGAGCTGAACTTGTCAGAGTCGGCTGAGACTTTAAAACAAAGAACATATAGTGACAGAGCTGGGCAGGACCCAACAAAACAGAATTTACGAGTTAGTAGTGCTCTTGGAAAATAGGCTATCTATATGTCAAGAAATGGGAAGGATCTCAGGACAAAGAATATTAGAGTTGAAAGTGTTTTTAGAACACAAGACATAGAATATTATATCATCATAAACATATAGAAGGGACATAGACAAGGGAGAGACATCGCAACATAAAGTAGCAAAGCTAGGAGGGACTAGAAAGATAAACTGGGACAGATTTCTTCTTTTGCAGAGGAAGAAATGAAGGCCCATGGAAAGAAATTCACCCAGGAATTAAGTGGTTTGAGTCAGGACTGAAACCCGGTCACCCTGTGTTCTAGACTCTATTCTTTCCCAAAGCTACTCATTTAAGCTAGATTTGTGGAAGTCATATTTCTTCCATGATTGGATTGTAACCTGAGATTACAATAGTGGCCTCTCTCAGCCCAAGTTTTTATATCTTTAAAAGGGAGAGCCTGGACTGGGGTTCCCCAAGGCCCCTCTTGACTCTCCATCCTTTGATATATTCTAGTTCTCTTTGGGAGATGATTTTTTTTTTCTCCAGACCATTAATCACTGACATTTCTTTTCTAAATCTCAGCACCTTCTTCTCTGGGGAAAGGGTTGAGTGATTAATTTCCCTTCCTCAGCCATGTCAACTCTTTTAAAAATTGATGATATGGGCCACACAACACCCTTCCATGGCTGTTCAGCTGAGCTGCTCTGAATGATCTCTTTCTCTCATCTCTCCATCTCCTCAGTCCCTCTGGGCTTTCCATCCCAGTGATGAGCGTTTCCTTGGCATTCAGGCTGATGCTGCCTGCCACCCACATGTGATTCCAGGGCTCCCACATGGGAGCTCTCCAGCAGCAGGGAGAGGGGGGAAGACCACAAAAGGAGCTGTCTCTTTCTCTTCGAGGTAGACTTACTTTCTGACTAGAGAACAGTGCGATGGACCAGAAGACCTTTAAGGTCCATTTTAATATGAAAACTGGGATCTTGCATAAGATCTGAATCAAGTCCCTCATTATGGAGATGAGGAAACTGAGACACAGAGAAATGTGAAGCTGCAGGGTCTACTCTGCCACTTATATCTGATGGGCAAAGCAAGGCTCCATGTTACAGCAGAAAGGGTCAGGGAAACATTGGGCAAGTCATTTTTGCCTACCTACTTTTCAGTTTCCCAGTGGCCTTTGTGGTCCCTTATATAGTTCTAGGATAGTAATTCTTTCTCTATGTTGTGAACCTTTTTGATCTGATAAAGTCTTTGGATGTCTTCAATAAATAATGTTTATAAATAAAATAAAATGAGGAAGCAAACCAATCACATTGAAATAAAGTTATCATAATATTTTTAAAAACCCAAACTTACATGTCCCCTGGAGTCAATTCATAGACTACTTAGAGATTCATGAATTCCAGGTCCTATTTTACACCTATGAGCCTATAAGTTATCCCATCTCTCCAGGTCCCATTTTTTTTCTCCTTTTAGAAAAATAAAAGATTTGGAGTAGATGGTATGCTCTCCATGGTCCCATGAAGCTCTAACATTCTATGACTTTGAGATCCTAAAAAGGTCAAGAGACTTGCCCAAATATAGTTGAGATTCAAGTCCAAGTCCTTTGACTTCAAATTGAATGTCATGTTCACTGCATCCCCTTTATTCCTTCCTTTTCTTATGTCCTTCCCTCAGAGATAGAAATGTGAGGCTACTAGAAATCTGTCTCCCCTTTCCCAGTAAGAGAATATAATCATTGGATCACAGGATTGTGGAGCTGAGAGGGACACTGGAGATCAACTAGACAAAGACCTCTGTTTTACAGATGGGAAAACTGAGATCCAGAGAGGCTAAGTGACCTGTATACAGTTACATGAATAAGTGCAGAGCTGGGACTGTCACCCAGATGACTTGGTTCTCAGATATTATTCTTCCCCAAACTACATGTTAGACTCACAGAAGAACAGACATGGAAATTACTTCATTCCCTCCTCTGTGTGTGTGTGTGTGTGTGTGTGTGTGTGTGTGTGTGTCTGTGTATGTCTCCCTCTCTGTCTCTCTGTCTCTCTGTCTCTGTTTTTCTCTCTGTGTCTTTCTCCATCTCTCTGTCTCTATCTGTCTCTCTTCTCTAAAAACTGTGACATGTTACAAAGACCCTCAGTTCAGTAGTCCTGGCTTCCCCACCTATTTCCTATTTCTGTGCCTACCTCTCTAGTCCTAAGTTTGTTTCTGTTAACTGGATATTTAGTAGCACTGGTTATATGGCCTCTGAAATCTTTTCAAGTCGCCTTCAAGGGTCATTTTAACAAGCACTGGTGTTTTAGAAGGTGAGGGTCCTCCCTTTACTAATACAGGTGACAGTCCCTCTAGGTCGTGGTAAATGGTCTTCCCCAAGTAGCCGGGGCTGGAACAATCCACCCCTTTACCCAGCCATTATTCACCATATATTTATACCTCCTCTGGGCCAGGTACCTGGACTGTTGTGGCAAGCATCTGATTTCATCCATGTGAAAATGTTAAAGAAGGGATGGAGAAATCCCCAGTGAGGTCTGCCCCACCCAGGAATGGCTGCTTCCCCTCCTCCAAAAAAGGAGGGTGGGGGCTTTTTAAGCTCCCACCGTGACAAGGCTGCTTTGATCACTGAGTCTGGACTGCTGTTTCCTTCCATAGTATCCACGCTCCCACCTTTATTCTCTGGCTTCTGCTCCTGCCCCATCCCCCTCCAAGATGTACTCATTCACACCCACCTCGGCAATTTTCTGCACACATTCCCAGCCTCCCTGGCTCCCCCTCGGTTCTCATCTGAGGTGTCAGCAACACCTCCTGGCTCTAGAGCATCTGCCAGTTTCCTTAATGTGCTGTTGATAGTCCCCCTCCCCCTTCTGCCTCTCCCTCTGCTTTTCCCTCTGGTCCTCTCCCTTTCTCATTCTCTCACCATCTTTCTCCATTCCTCTCCTTTTGTTTTTCTTCCTCTCACTTCTTCCCTCTTTCTCCTGCCTTCCTCTCTGTTATATCTCCTTTCCTCTTTTCTTTTTTCCTTCTTGTATTCTCCTTTCCCTTTCTATCTTTCACTCATTCTTCCTTGAATGCTTTTCCCCTTTCTTTTTTCCTCCATTCTTCCCCCTCTGACATTCTTTTTCTCTCCCCATTCCCTTTTCTTTCTCCTTTTCTCTTCCTCTTTCTTCTTTCTCCCTCATTCCCCTTACTTCCTCTCTTTCTTCCCTCTTTCTCCCTTCCTCTTTTCTTTCTTATCTTTTTCTGTTTCTTTTTTCCATGTCCCCTTCTTCTTCTTTCCCTTGCTTCTCATCCTCTCTCTCTCTTTTCTTTTTCACTTCTTATTCTTTCATTTCTTTCTTCAATTTCTCTCTCCTTGTCTTTTCTCCCTCTCTCCCATTCATGCCCTTCTCCTTCTTCCTTTTTCTCTTTTGTTCCTTCTTTCCTTGTTTCTTTCTCTTTCTTTCTCTCTCGTTCTCTCACTGTCTCTCAATCTTTTCCCTTCACTATTTACCGTTCTCTCTATAAGCTTCTCAAAATCATGAGAATAGAAGATTCAACTTAAGTACCTTAGCAACCCCAGGTTTGGTAGGTCAGTTGGTCTGTGTCTCTATCTTTCTGTCTCTGTCTCTGTGTGTGTCTCTCTCTTTGTGTCTCTCTGTCTCTCTGTGTGTGTATCTCTCTCTCTCTCTCTCTCTTTCTCTCTCTCTCTCTCTCTCTCTCTCTCCTCTCTCTCTCTCTCTCTCTCTCACACACACACACACACACACACATACACGCACACACTCTTCACACAGCATTTGTCTTCCTGTGAGTTCTCAGCCCATGTGACCAGTTCTTGTCCAAACCAACCTTAATCAATTTTGCAAGTAAAATTTCCTAAGATACTGTATCTGCTGGCATGTTGGTAGCCAAATATAGCACAGCCCCAGACTTCCCTCCCCTTAATTCTCTAATTTGGTCGAGCCAGAAGGTGCTTACTGGAGGAACAGTTGTCCCTGATAACCTGGGCTCCCCCAGCTCTAGGTCTGTGATGATATAATAGCAGCATAATTGTGAAGGGAGGAAAACTCAGTGCTGGCCTCTTTCCTAGACCTCTGTCTTCACTCAGACTCCCAACCAAAATCCATTGGCCTCTTTCTCTCTGTCACACAATGGGAACAGAAGAAAGAACATTGTCCCTGGTATTGTAAGAGAGAGCAGGAACAGAAACCACATTGGGCTTGGAATCAGAGCAGCTAGGAAGAAGCTCGCCAGGGACAAATCTCTCTGGGTCTCAATACACATCTGTACATTAAGAAATTTGGGTTAGGGCTTTTCTCTAAAAGCATCTCTAAGTACCCTTCAATAATTCAATGTTTAAAAATCTCTTCTTGTTCCTTCCAGCTCTGGCCTTCTATGTTCTAAAGTAATTTCTAGCACTGACATTCTCAGTTCTAAGGTCCCTCCCAGTTCTGACATTCTGTGTTCTAAGGTTCTTTCTAGCTCTGATATTTAATATTCTAAGCTTTCTCTCAGCTTTGACATTTTGTCTTTTAATGTCCCTCCCTGCTCTGACATCCCCTATTTTAAGGTTCCCTCCCAGTTCTGACATTCTACATTCTATAGTCCTTTCTAACTCTAATATTCTGGGTTCTAAGGTTACTTCCATCTCTGAGATCCCAGGTTCAGGTTCCAGCTCTATCCCTAATTAATTGTGTGACCTAGGGCCAGCCCTTTCCCCAATCTAGGCCTCAAGTTTTCCCCAATATTAAAGAAGCCTTGCCTCTCTCAAGTCCCTTCTGTTTTAAACCTATAAACCTGGTGCCCAAAGTGTCCCTGGATCTATTTTCTCATCTACAGTTGTCATCCAAACCCCCTGCCTTCCCTACCCACTTTCCAGACCAATTGCAACTGGTCCAATGGCCTTCCTCTCCTGAGCTGGGGTTCAATTAGACACCCTGGATTCAAACGTAAGCTCCCCTACATTGCTGGCAATAGCTTTTATACTAGGAATATTGTTCCTTTAAGGGCTGAAAAGGTGGCTCCTTGGAAGCCTCCTGTAAGACATGCAGAAAGAATGATGCTCGTTAGCCCAGTCATTTCAAACCCAACATTAATTCTGGGCTCTCTGAATTTATGAAGTCTGGCTTTCCCTTGGCACATTGGTTTACAGGAACTGGTGGACCAAGCTAACTTCTACCGCCTCGGATTTATGGGACTCGGCTTCTCCCTCCCCCTTTCCTTGTCTTTCCAAGTGTCTGATGATTAGAACTTGGAGGAGAAAGAGGATTAGAAATGTCCTGTCGGGCCTTGGGCAGGATAGAGTAAGGATCATCACTGGCCACCAGGAGTTTGGATGGGGTAAGAGGTCACTTCTATACTCACAAGTATTCTCCTGAATACTTAAGAGGAACAAAGGCTTCTCTCTTTTCTGAGCAAGGGGCAATATAGTTACAGTAAGTCTTCAAGTCAGCAGGTACTGAATTTGAATCCTACCTCAGACACTTATTAACTGTGTCACTCCGAGGAGGGCACTTTCTCTCAGCTTCAGTTTCACCATCTATAAAATGGCAACAATAACTAATCTCTCCTGTGTTTATGGGCAGCCAAGTGGAACAGTAAATGGAATACTGGGTAGGGAATCAGGAAGATTCATCTTCATGATTCTAGATCTAGCTTCATACACTTACTAGCTGTGTGACCCTGACAAATCACTTAACCCTTTTGCCTCAGTTTCCTTATCTGTAAAAAAAAAAAAAGCTGGAGAAGGAAATGGCAAACCACTCCAGCATCTTTGCAAATGAACCTTAAATAATTCTTCTCTTAAAAGAGTCAAACATGAAAAAAAATTTTTTTAATGTAAAAAAGAGTCAGACATGATGGATAAATGATTGAATAACAACAACAAAAACTGCAAGGATCATCTAAGGTAATTTATAAAAGTATTTTGCAAAACTATACAAGCATTATTAATATCAAAACAATCAATATTCCTTTGGTGCTTGGATTTGTCACCTGTAAATTAATGGGGGAGGCCAGATTAAGCAATGATGGTATAAGGCACCCTTTCCAATGGTATATGGATGTGAGTGTGAATGTGAGTGTGGGTGTGTGTATGCATGTGTGTAAAGGCTGGGATTTGGAAATCAAATTTCTAAATAGAGGAAAGAGCCTATGGCCAACAGTCAGAAGACCCAGGCTGAAAGTTGGCTTTGTTCCTGACTAGTAAAGATGCGTTGGTCAATGATTAATAACCAGCTGTCTAAAAAGAAAAGCTGCACTTTGTGAATTTAATCTTTGTTGTTAACATTTTTCTCCATCAGAACACTGTGCACAGTAACAGTGATATTGTAACGATGATCAAATGAGAAAGGCTTGGCTACTCTGATCAATACAATGATCCAAGACAATTCCAAAGGACACAGGATGAAAAATGCTTTCAACCTCCAGAGAGGGAACAGAACAACTCTGAGGACAGACTGAAACAGACTTTTTTTTTTTTGCAATTTCTTGATATATTGTCTTGTTGCTTTTTCAACATGGCAAACATGAAAATATGTTTTGCATGACCACCTACATAACTGATATCATCTCACTGGTCTTTTCAATGGGTAGCAACCCATTTTCTCCATCCTTTTCTGAAATCTGGTCAATCACCAAAACAACAAGCCCTGACTTATAGCCTTTATAGATTTAGGAGATGTAAATTATCCTGTGGATAATTTAACAATTGACTCAGGGGCATCTTCAGAGCTAGCTTAAGCACATCCTTACTAGATAGACGTGGGCTAAAATAGGTCATTAACTTCTTTGATCTTTTTTCACCATCTGCAAAAATGAGAATAATAACCCTGAAATTGTCTACCTCATAGAGCTGCAAGAGGGAAACATTTTGAAAACTCTAGTTTTAGAGGAGACAGTTGTTGTTCTTATTGACAAAGATACCAGAGACTGACCCTCATGCACATGGCCTCCCCTTAGGAAAACTGGAAAGCAGATGAAAGGCAATCCCAGGCTACCATTTTTCTCTAGAACAGCACCTTCCTTAGACATGCATGTCCCAGTGCTCTCTCCCTTTGTCCTTCAGAGGTTTAGCAGCCATGGAAGGTATTGACTGAATTCGGTCCCACAGAGGTGTTAGGTATCCAGAAGGGGGGAATTCTTCAAAGAAAATTGGGAGGGCCATACCTAATCCAGCACAACATATAACTAAATGGTAGCATTTCAGACATAAGTGTCTAGGGCCTTTTTTTTTCCACAGAGGGTGAAGGCAGGAGGCTCCCATTCAGCAAATAAATGAGACCAGGAAAGTTTTTGCCCTTTGTAGAAAAAGAAAATCCAAGGTAGAGAACTTCGTATATATATTTAAAGAACTGCAATTACTTCCTGTCTTGAATCTAAGTTATCTCATCTGTAAAAAAAAAAGGATTCAATTGGGTAATCTCAAAGGTCTCTCCCAAGTAGAATATTTTATGATTTATGATCTAAGCTGTTCTACCTCATAGAGCTGCAAGAGGGAAACATTTTGAAAACTCTAATTTTGGAGGAGACAGTTGTTCTTATTGAGTTTCCTTCTCTGTTCTAAGGTTCCTTCCTATATTGTAGGTCCCCCTGAAATCTTATGTTTCAAAGTCACTTGAAACATGAACATTCTTTTTTTAGCTTTTTATTTTCAAAATACATGCATAGTTTTCACATTCACTCTTGCAAAATCTTGTGTTCCGATTTTTTCTCCCTCTCTGCCCCCCCACTGCCTTCCCTAGAGAGCAAGTAATCCAATATATATTAAATATGTGCAATTCTTCTTTACAAATTTCTATGCTTATCATACTGCACGAGAAAAATCAGATCAAAAAGGGAAAAAAAGAAATAAAAAAAGCAAGCAAACAACAACAAAAAGTTGAAAATGCTATGTTGTGATCCACACTCAGTTCCCACAATCCTTTCTCTGGATGTAGATGGCTCTCTCCATCACAAGACCATTGGAACTGTGGGAATTGCCTCAATGTTGAAAAGAGCCATGTCCATCAGAATTGATCATCATATAATCTTGCTGTTGTTGTGTACAGTGATCTCCTGGTTCTGCTCATTTCACTCAGAATCAGTTCATGTAAATCTCTCCAGGCCTCTCTGAAATCACCCTGCTGGTCGTTTCTTACAGAACAATAATATTCCATAACATATGAATATTATTCATTTTTTCACAATTTATTCAGCCATTTTCCAACTGATGGGCATCCACTCAGTTTCCAGTTTCTTGCCACAATGAAAATGGCTGCCACAAACATTTTTGCACATGTGGGGCCTTTTCCCTTTTTATGATCTCTTTGGGATATAGGCCCAGTAGAGACACTGCTGGATCAAAGGGTATAAACAAGAGCATTCTATGTTCTATATTTTAAGGCCTTTTCCAGCTCTGACATTCTATGTTCTATGTTCTAGCTCTGACATTTTGTATTCTACGTCCCCTTCCATCTTGGATAGTCTATATTCTATGCTTTAAGATCTCCTACATATGAGGAGAGGTTGGAAAAATTAAAGATGTGAAAGCAGAGCATCTAAACCCATTAAAGAATAACCCCACCCCACCCCACTCCCCCTTCCAAGTCCTTTTTTCTTCCTAACTTGCCTATTCCTGAAGAGGGCACAATTAGTTATCCAGACTTACAATTTAGGTATCATTCTCAACTCTTTACTATCTCTCACCTCCCACCTTCAATCTGTCAAAAGATTTTGTCAAAAACAGAATCTAGTTTAACTTTGTATCTCTTGAAACATCTTGTCATTTCTACCTTGTAAACATCTCTAGTTTAACTTTGTATCTGTTGAAACATCTTGTCATTTCTACCTTTGTAAACTTCTCTCTTTACCCTGATAAAGACCCTCATCATCCCAAGCCAGGACCATTGCAATAGCTTGCTGGTTGGTCTTTCCTGCCTCAAATCTTTCCCCAAATTCTAGTTCTCTAGTTGTCTCTAGCATTTGACTGGGAACACCTTGAGGGCAGGGATTGTCTTGTGCTTTTTTTTTCTTTTGGTATTCCCAGTGATTAGCATAGTGCTAGGTATATAGTAGGTACTATATAAATGCTTGTTAACTGACTGACTAAGACAGATTATGTCTTTATCTTCTGCCCAGATCAGGACCTGATGAGCAAAATCTCTAATGGTCCCACCCAGCTTTGGGATTTTAGAATTCTTTCAATGAATCAGGCCTGGTATCTCCCAGGCCAGATGGTCATATGCTCAGGAAAAGACTCCCTCCTTCAACTCAGCAACACAAAACCTGGGAGATGGCAATGATGTCAGAGCAATCCTCATCCTTCCTTGATTTGCTTGAGACACTTCTTAGTTCCTAGTAAAAATGAAAAGGGAAAAAAAGCAAGTTTCAGATTGCCTGGGCAGCAGGCCGTTAGAGACAAACTGACTAATTTCCCTGTACCTGCAGGAGTGGGCAGACCAATAAAAAAGCCAGCTGCCCGGCTCTGAGCAAGCTGGCTTCCCACACTCAGCTGCCTTTCCCAGATCACAGGATTTCAGAACTGGAGATCATCCTGTCCAAACATTTCATTTTAAAGAGGACAACAGGCAAGCGTGAGAGGGGGAAAGGGAGTCGGTCAGGACCACATGGTTAGGGGGCGGCCTCTTTCTTGGCCTTCTGCAAGAACTTATTTGGAATCTTTGGCAGGAAGGGCTCAAGGAAAGGTCGCCACAGAATACTTTACTTTAGCATCCAATATATCCTTGAGGGGAGAAGGCATCCTAGCTCCCATTTGCACAGAATCAGAGAATGTTAGCACCAGAAGGCACCATGGAGAATATGGAATAATCGTATTAGAACCCAGAACCCAGTTTCTCAGATGTGGGAAGAATCTTGGAGCATGTCGGCAATGATATTGTTTTAGAAATAATTTAATAATAACAATTCATTTTAGTTGCCACGTCAAGGACTCATCATCTCTAAGTTACTTGAAATAAAATCCTTTGAAGTATAACTAGCTAGCCGAAGAGTTTGAAATCTTATGGGAACATTCCCAGCATCCTGCTGCTGGAGACTTTCTAAGTGAGGTTTCAGAGGATGGGCTTGCAGCCCACCCCTCATTCAACGAGAAAAAGCAGTTGTTTTACTCACTCATGTAATTGTCTGGAGTACATCGTGGTACATTGACTATAAAGAAATAAGATGATGATTTATCCCAACACTGTTTTCATTAGAAACCGATTGAAAAGGACAAGAAGAATAAGATGACAATAATAACAATGAAGATGAAGAAAAAGAAGGAGAGGAGAAAAAGAAGGGAAGGAACAAAAAGAGGATGAGGAGGAAAGAAAAGAGAAGGAAGGAAGAGAGAGGAAGAGGAGGAGGAGGGGAAAAGAAAGGGGAAAGGATAGGGAAAAGGAAGAGGAAAAACAGAAAGAAGAAGAACAAGAATTCATTTTAGATCTCTTTCTTCCTAGCACTCCTCTGAAGCAAATACAAGTATTACCCATCTCTTTTTCAGATAAGGGACTATAGGTTCAGAGAAATCAAATAATAGGTTCCCATAGTTGCACAGGAAGTTGCACAGCAGAACTGGGATTTAAACCCACTTCTCCTGACTTCAAGCACAGCCTTCTTTCCATCATCCTGCACTGAGAAAATCAGATTTATCATCAAAATCCTGTATCTCCCTGATATGGACCTGGAAGATAGGAGCTTTGGCCTCTGACTTGGTCAAATACATTTTCTAATTTAAGGGGACTAGGGAGATCAGAGATGGGGTGCAGGCAGGCAGTGGGAAGAGCAGGAGAAACAGAGTAGGGCTCCCCCTTCTATGTCTTTCCCCTTCCATATACATTCTTCATTTTCATAAGTCTCACGTTCTCTCCTCTCTTTTTCCCTCCTACCATCCCACCCACTTAATTGAGGCCAAATATTTCCTACAAAGAGAACAGACAATTCATCAGCTCCTTCTTTGTCTTTTTGAGAGGCTCTACACAAGATGTCCAAACCCTCATCATCCCTCAGAGATTAGTCATTAGAAGCAAGCTGGCTGCTCAGCCCCTGCCCTCTGCCCTCCACATGGCATGAAAGGCAGAGTTCTACAGATGGTCACTATGGCCGTGACCAGAGGCCACATGTGCATGCTAGTGGGCAAGAGTGGAGTCACTGATTCTGGGATCAAGAATTCATTTGGGAGCAGAGCTTCCTTGCGAATTCTCTACTTTTCTTAGAGAACCACCGAATATTAAAAGCTTTGCTACTTACTGACTGTGACATCGGAAAAATTATTTAACCTCTCTGAATCGCAATTTCTTCATCTAGACCAGAATGGGAATGGACGGATGATCCTCATGATCCTTTCCAGCTTTAAGGAAACTTAACAATATAGTTAGTGCACAGAATATTACAGCTAGAAGAAATCTTAGAACATAGAACACAGAGTCATATTGAAAGGGAATTTAGAAATCATGTAATCCAACATTCTAATTTTACAAATGAGGAAACTGAGGCACAGATGGAAGGAAATTCCTTGTCCTGGGTTAAAAAAAAAAGAGTTTGTGATCTAAACCCAGATCTTCTAACAGAGATCCACTTGACAAGTAGAGGGAAGAAATACACAGTGAGGAGAGAGAGGTATAGAAATTCACTTCCCTCAAATGGCATTAAGGCTGCTTCAGATCCTCCTTTACTCTAGTGAACAATAACTCAAACAGGAAAGCTCTGACTTCCTAAATCACAGAGAAAGAGCAGTTTAAGAAGTTCCCTTCTCCTAGTGTTCCCTATCCATTCTCCCCAACCCAATGCCAGTTATAACTGAACATCCTCTTTATTCATGGCTTAGCTGCTCCCTCTTTTCCTAAGGATCCCCATGGCTCGAGTATACCTCCCACCCTTGGATTTATGTCTAGGAGGGCCTCCCAGGCTCCTTATATAATCCTTCCTAGTGGATTTAACAGCCTCCCATCCTACCCCCCTAGTTTTCTATTATTGTCTCTGTCCCACCCCTCCACCTCCAGCAATTACTTTTTGTGAGCTGTCCCTTGAGAACAGATATAAGCATCAATCCTTACTTACTGAGTTTCATCAGTCTCTTTCACAGAACTGACCTGAATAACGGTTACATTTTCTCCTCAAATCTAATTTGTATAAAACTCAAGCATGGCTTAGAATTGGAGTTATTTTTCAGCCTGTATCTATCTCTACACCGGCTTCCATTTACCCCTGAAACAAAGACCTGTATTTTTTACAGCAATGGTTTTCTAGGAGCCCTGGATAGCTTCACATCACAGAATACCACTGTCTCCAAGAAATTAAAATGGAAATCATCCAAGAACCAGTGGAGCGCAGTGTGGCAGGTCCAAGCATGACAAATAGTAAATTGTATGGAGGAAGTGATACAACAGATGTCATTAGAGAGATGTATGGCTAAAAAAGAAGCACAGCCAGTCACATGTTGAGGGGGCCCATAAAGTAATCAACCGATGGACAGTCCAGCCAGTATTTCACTGGTCCATACCATTTCGAGAGACCTAAAGGCAGTAGACTCCAAACTTTTTTGATCATTAAAAAAATTACATCCTTCACCCCTAATTTTGGAATATTTATCCATACATACTACAAATATGTATTCTTACAAATTCTCTTGGTCTTATTGATCGTCATAAGTGCATGAATACACCTTGCCTTTTCGAAGATGGGTGAACACATGGATACAAATAGGGAAAAAATCATTGTCAATAGTGTGCAATATATCATGATGTCCCATTTCCAATCCCATTTACCAATCACACAAATATAACTAAGAAAATGTCATCCTCCTTAATGCCAATCAGATGCTCTTACAAACTAATCAGATGGTGTTACATTTTCATATCTTTAACAAATGGGTCCAAAACTCATTGAAACTCATCATAAGGAATGTTTTTCCCTAAAAAAAAATTCTGTCTCCACGTTTTTCCAAGTATGCAGATAGGAAAGTTTTTATAAGTGACGAGCATAATTTTCAGTGACAAAATCACATAATAGAAACATTTTCAAGAAACATTTCAAGATCTGTTTTCAAATGAGCTTATCATAGCACAAGTTTCTTTCAAAAAGCAGTTACCTTCTTATTCGTGGTTAAAATATTTTTGTCTGCTAAGATATAGAGAGAGCTTACACTGATATTGTTGTTGTTGAGTAGTTTTAATCATGTCCAATTCTCTGTGGCCCCATTTAAGATTTTCTTAGCAAAGATACTAGAATGGTTTGCCATTTCCTTCTCCAGCTCATTTTACAGATGAGGAAACTTAGGCAAACAGAGTTAAGTGACTTGCCCAGGGTCATACAGCTAGTAAATGTCTCAGGTTGTATATGAAATCAGATCCTCCTGATTTCAATGTTGGCACCTTATCCACTATGCTACTTAGTTGTCCAATACCAATGTGTATCATTATAAGCGATTTCCCAATAGATAAATGCTCAGAGGTGTTAAGCAAATAGTTCTCAAAAGAAGAATGTCAAACTATTAACAGTTCTCTATGAAAGACTGCTCTAACTAATAATAAGAGAAATGCGAGTTAAATCAAAAACACTTAGAAAATTGGCAAAGATGATAAAAGGATGGGAAGTCAATGTTGGAGAAATTATGGAAAGATCATCATATTGATGCATTGTTGGTGGAACTGTTAATTAGTGCAAACATTCTGGAAAGCAATTAGAAACTATAAAAAGAAATTGACTAAAAATCTCTTTATTGAGATTTTATCAAGATACTGAATCTTTATTTATTGATTCAGAGATCTTTTTACTTGGAAAATACCCTCATAATTACTAAGCAAATACCCTAAAGAAGTTAAAAAATGAAAGATCCAATCTATGTTATAGCAACACTTTTTGTAATAGCAAAAAAAAAAAAAAAAAAAAAAGGAAACAAAACAGATATCTCCTATTGAGAAATTGTTAAATAGACTTTGATACAGCAAAGCAATTGTATGGTGAGAACTAAACATGAAAAATTCAAAGAAGTGTGGAAAGACAAAGGAGCCAATGCAAAAAAGGTGGAACTTATTATACACAATGAAAGACTAGCAGCAACAAAAATATCCATTCCATTATAATGATTGTGCTTGGCATTAGAAAAAAAATATTAAAATTCACCTCTTTTTTTTCTTGGTGAGAGGGGGAGAAAGGGACTATGGACAAGTGCAGAGCATTGAATATGCAGTCAGTTTTGATTTCTATGTTGATTAGTTTTGCTGAATTGATTTTTCCCCATTTAAAAAATTCTTTGTTATAAAAAGTATATTAATTCTACATATTAAGAATTATTAGGTGAGGGAGGAGAGGTATATTGGGAAATAAAGGTGATATTAAAACTAGATTAAAAATAATATCAAATCAACCTTAGATAGATTGTTGTTAGTTTTTTTTTTTTTTAATTTGCTAGGTTAGCATACTACTGACAGTCACTTATCAAAGAAAAGATTGGAAATTCTGCAATTCTGATGTCTTGGTAAACAGAAAAGTTCCTAACATCTTTTAAGTTTGATGACTTTTAAGGACTTTGCCAAGAGATAACCAAGCAATTTCCTTATGGTATAGAAGATTTTTATAGACATTGTCCACTTCATTTGCAAGTGCTATACAAGTCAAGGTGAGTTAGTAACTAGTAACATCATTTGGCTTTTTAGGAGTCCCTATCCTGAGGGATAGGAGGGACTTGTGAATGAAATTGGGCATCATTTGTTATTCAGTTAATTTGATCAATTCACTTAGCCAAGTAGACAAAATTTCTATCTTATGCTATAAAAGATACAATAATCAGATATTAAATTAATCATCAGAGCTGATATACTGGTAAATATTTAAACACTCCCCCAAAAAAGTACATGACATACTTTTGAGTTTAATATGCAGTCATATTTTCCCATCATTTTCTTAAGTCTAGACAATAGATGAAACGGTAAATTGAGCTTGCTTTCTGAGGTACAAGTTCAAACTCTCTACAGCAAAGCCCAATAATCATTAATAACTTTTCAGCCGATCATCATATTTTCTGTTTATAGATAATCCCAATATACAATGAGAACACCTTCTATTGGAGATAGTTATCACAAAGGGAAAAAGATGGAAAATCTAGTATTGTATATGAAGAACAGTGATTTGGCAGGACCATGATCATGAAAAGGATTAATAAATGGTCAAGTTGGAAGTTTGAAGCCAAACAGAAGGTTTTTTTATTTGATCCTAAAGAAAACAGAAGCTATTGGTGTTTATTGAGTTGGGTAGTGACATGATCACTACATTGGGGCCAGCTAAGTGATGAAGTAAATAGAATAAAATTTCTACTGAGCCTGATATGAGGAAGACTAATCTTCCTGATTCAAATCTGGTCTCAAATACTTAACTGGATGTGTGACATTGAGCAAGTCATGTTACCTTTTTCACCTCAGTTTTCTCATCTATCAGTACTGGAGGCATGTATTGCTCACCAGATATGTGCCCTAATTGTGCTTTAATCCTCCATACATGTTCTTTGGCCACAAGTTTTCCCCTCTATGTGAGTCCATCTGTGGAAATTTCCTGGTCTATATGTCTTTCCACAAGTACACCCTAGGTATATTTTTTCTACTCATGGTTTGTATATATGTAGAAGAGCTGGTCCCACTGGGGAGTGTTTAATTGCTGCTTTCCTCTTATGCAATTTCATTCAATGCTTTTATATTGAACTAATTGTATCCTCTGGCTGACTAGCTAGAGCTGGGGGTGGGTATGCCATCTAATAAAAGTGGAGGATAATAATATCCTGGTGCCTTTCTTTGGATAATTATTTCCAATGATTCCCGGATGTAGCTTGTTTGTGCTGATGTGCTCCTTCCATTAGAATGTTAGTTCCTTGAGGGCAGAGACTATTTCCTTTTCTTTGTGTCTCCCACACTTAGCACAGTCCCTGGCACATCCTAAGGATTTAATCAATGCTTGTTGACTGCTGGCTTAAAAAATAGTCTTTTTTTTTTTAATTTCAGAGAGCTCTAATTTTAGGAATGAGACTTATCCCTTATAATTGAACAATAATTCTCTTCCCTAATATGATCCCTCCCTTTACACACCCACATGTGGGGACACTTACATGTCTTACACTACCCTGCAATAAATACAAAGCCTCAGTACTGTTTATGTCTCCCATGTACTGACCCTGATTTCCTGATATGATTCACATTTGTTAGAAATTCATCGCAGTGTCAAGATTTGTTGACAGGATGAGAAAGCCAAAGGGAAGCAAAGGGAGTCTAGCTAAACACTGATGATTCACTGCTCAGGCCACAGCCTTTGTCAAAGGCTGTAGGGACAACCACAGAACACAGTAGTTGGTGCTGGTGCTCCCACCCGGGGGAGAAAAGAGAATTCTCATATTTAAATCTGCTACTTCTCATCTGCTGTCAGTCACTCAAAGAGCCCACTCCCAGCTGGCCAAGAAGGGGATCTCAATTATCTGATTGTGTCAGGTGAGCAATTTCACTCAGGCTAGTGAGATTTGGGGATTGGTTATCTGGGTAAACTTTTTTCCATTAGAGATAGAAATCTAATTTCTCATTTGTGATCAGTTTGTTCTTTCTCTTCTTCCAGTCTTCTCCACAGAAAACCAGATCATCTCAGTTCAGCACCCATCCTACCCCTAATTTTGGGGAAAAGGGAGCACTCAGATATCATACCATCCAATTCAGGACAGAATTTCCCTCCCTGACAGTCCCTTTCCCTTTCATTCCATTACTTATGATCCTGTGCAGAATCTAATCAGGAGAAGGGACTTCCAAAAGTAACAAGTACAAAAATCTCAAGAGCTTGTCTTTGGCCACAACCCTGAAAAATGACCTTACAGCATCTCCTGGATTAGCTCCAGTGAGGTTGGTCCCGGGATTTTTTGTGTGGTACGGCAAATCCTAACTTAAAATGACTTTGCAGAGATCTCTCAAAGTCAAGAATAGAAGCTTTATTCAGGAATCTCATGAGAACTGGACATCCAATAAACTGGGGTTCCCCAGTTTAAAGGAAATCACCCCTTCCGAAGTCAGGGGAGATTCTGTAGTCACAAGCCATAAGAAATCATGACAATCCCTCCCGCCTTTCCCCTTAACGAGTGGATTCTCATTATCTCAATCAATGCTTGGAGGTAACATGGACTTGTTAAATTTTGACCTGAATTTTATGATGGTCAGTTTCACAAGTTTTACAGTTTTTTTTTTTTTTTTTTTTTTTACTTTATCCAATTTGAGCACCCTATCTCCCAAATTCCCCAGGTAAACTGAATCCAAGTTATAAATTCAATCTACCTTAGTTAATGATTTTATAAGAAATCATATAATCCCCTCACAAAGAGATTTGTTTAGAGGTAAGCAATCCATTAAACTAGAATAACCTAGGAGACTTGGTTTATCTCAATAAATGGATATTACCCAGTTTATAGACCCCTTAGAATATCTCCAGTTCATTAATTAGTTAACTTCTTCTAAAAAATTAGATAAAGGTTCAGGAGGTCAAATATTTCTACTAGAAGAGCAAAACCTTTTGTTCCCCTTCCCAGAGTCTTAATGATTAACAGACTTCTAAAATTGGGTCTGGAATTATCAAATGACTTTCTTGGGAAGTCCTCAGTTTCCCGTTAGACTAATTTCTGACACAGTCTGGTCTACTTCCAGATAGCCTAGGCTCTGGCCAATATCTTGCCTCTATACACACACACAGAACACATATGTGACTATATCCACATGTGTGTGTATGCATCTATGTAAATACATAGATACATATATGTATATATAGATCCATATCTTTCTATCTGTAACCAGGTTCCAAGAATTACTACTTTGAAAAGGCTCTGAGAACCCAGAGAATAGAATATCAGAAATGACCTGAGAACATGGCAGCAAAAAATATATGATAGCACTGGAAGGAACTTTAGAACATAGAACATCAGAGCTGGAAGGGATTTGAAGACATAAACCAAGGAACATCAAAACAGAAAGTCATTTTAGAATAATAAAACAAAGAATTGCAGAACTGGAAGCAAACTCCAAACTCTTCCTTTTACCTAGAAGTGACTTGGTTTTCCCCCCACCCCTCTGCTATAGGATAATTATAGCCTATTGCCTTCCTTTGATCTATCTAGTCTAAAGAGCTCAGGACTCTCCAGACTTGGATTCAAGTTCTTGTCTCTGTTAACTAGCTGAAAGTTCACAAACTCTGAGTCTCAGTTTTTCTCACCAATGAAATGGGAATACCAACACTTAGATCAGGTATTTCACAGTGTTTTGGGGAGGAAATTGATGTATGAACATTAGAAGCTTGTGTGAATATTCTACTTGTTATTTATATATATCCTGACTATATTCTATCTCTTCATCTACTGCTGGAGAACTCTTTGAGATTACTCTACTCTGGGCTAATACTAGCCAAGGAATAAAGAGAACCATGAAAGATAGAATAGATCATTTTGATTACATAAAATTAAAAAGGGTTTGCAAAACAAATCTAATAAAGCTAAGATTAAAAAGGAAACAATTAATTGGGGGGAAAACCTTTGCAGCAAATTCTGGTTTCCAAAATATATTAGGGATTATTTGAAATGTGTGAGAATGAGAGTCAATTCCCAATTGAAAAACGATCCAAGAATGTACTCTGGCCATTCTCAAGGGAAGATAGCCATGACAAATTACCATGTGACTAAAATTTTCCTGTGCCTGGATCCTGCTTTCGTTCTTAGTAGGTTCTTCTGGGTGTTCCCATATTTGGAGTGAGCTGGGTCTTGTAACTCGGAGGCAATCACAACTCTCTATTCCATGATGGTATTTGACCAATGTTTGCTACCTGGAAAGACAAGTCTTCAAGGATTTAGGTCCATGGAGAAATATATCAATAACTGACATTGACTAAGTATTTTATTCATATACGTTATTTCTTCCAATCCCCCCGTAATGAAGTGAATAATGCAAGCGTTATTGGCCATATTTTACAAGGGAGGAAGCAGAGGCACCTAGAGGTTAAATGACTTGCCTATGGTTATAGTTTAGCAAGTGTCCAAATATGGATTCCTCACCACAAGTCTAGAGCTTTGTCCCTTGGTAAAAGAATACCCTGCTAGTCTGGATGCTGGTACCTTGATAATTTAGCCCAGACACTAGTTTCTTTGCATAATTAGCAATCCTTAACATCATCCCATTAGGCAAAAAAGCAGAATGAAGACCTGCTCCAGAGCTGCCTTTATGAGCAGACGTTGCAAGGCTAATTGTCTATTGTGTGCATCCAGCGCTCTTACTGTGACAATTCTTAATTTCCATCTTTTAGAGAGAACCTTCTATTTGCAAAGTCCCTGGGCAAACCTCTATTCATTGAATTCATTAGGTCTGTGTGTCTTTGAAATGAAGTTTGAGAAATTTAAAAGCTATTCTGATGATATAATCATCCCACTTTCTATTAGCACCTTTATCCAGATACTTAGAATAATTTGCAGATGTTTATTCAATTCACCTCCCCAGCTGCCTATAATTGGGAGGGAGAGAGTCAGGAAATTGGGAGAGAAAGCATAAGTCTCTTATTATCCTTCCTTCCCTGAAGGGCTAAATAGGAACAGAGAGGTTATGGCTTAACCCAAATTCATAAAATAGCCAAAGAAAAAAGAGTTGCTAAGTATATTCTCCCATTTGAAATAACCTTACACTGTGGAAGGAGCACAGGACTTTATCACAGAATTGGGTTTAACTCAGATTTAGAGGGTGCTCATGGTATCTAGAACCAACTGAGCTTAGCATCTATCTAGCAAAACAAAACTTGTGATTTTATTGGATTAAGGAACCCTTGATGAGAAAATTCCTTCTCCTAATATAGATCAGCCCTGGCTCTGTGATATACTTTTATAAAGTTACCTGCTTCACTGGAAGTAAATGACTTGTTCAGAGTCACACAGAAATGGGACTTGAACAGAGAGATGTTCCAGGCTCCAGTTTAACTCTCTATCTACTTGACCTCACATTGCCTCTCCAATAACAAGAATGATTAGCTAAAATAGGAAGCTGACAGATGGTGTGTGCTTCCTCCTTCGGGAGCCAGCCATGCCCCAGGTGAGCTCTATCCCCAGACTGCCAAGGAACTCTTCCCAGAAACCTCCAGGCTCATGCTTCATACTGCTTGCTCTGGGCATAAAATATGTTGGCTCTGGCTCTGATGCTATCCCAGGATGTGTCAGGCACATCTTGTGAACACAAGGGTATTCCAAGCTCTTCTTTCCTGCCATTTTGTCAGTCATACTGAAGAAGGGACCCCGAAACTCTAAAACTCCTTGAAGGACAAATTCTCCTTGAATTCTGCCAGTGTGGGGACCCCACCCGAGGACATCCAGCTTCATTCTGTAACTAAGGTGGGGCTGATTGAGTTCAGAGTTGGTGATACCAATCCTATTGAATTAGACACTCATTCAATTCTATTCAAATTCAGCCCAAACTGAAATCCAGCTTGTAGAGAAAAAGAGCCAACTTGGAACTCCACCCACTAATCCCCACTAGCCCATTTTAGCTTGTAGCCAATGCTTAGAAAAACTGCAACTTGGAACAACTCATAGCAGAGGTCCTGACATGCCAGGTTATGCCATGCTATGCCAAGGAAGCCTCTGCCCACTGGAATAATATTCTCTTCCAGTGTTACCCTCTCTAATCTCCCTCACCTATTTCCCTAACAAAAGTTTATGCCTCTCTGTCGGGATCTCTCTATTAGAAACTTTACTTCTCTGCCAGATCTCCTCCACTGAGGATTTCAGCCTTTCTATTCTTGCATAGTAAAGGCTGACTTCCCAATGCCAATAATAAACCTCTTTTATCAATCTAGTCTTTTCCGGTCTGTAAATTCCTTTACAGAGAACCTCTATTCAGTCAGAAGGGGGTTCCCCCAAATTCCCTACCCTTGGGCCAATCCCAAGGGAGCGTAGGGGAGCTAAACTTCTCCATTTGGTTCTCTGAATCCCACACCTGCCACTAGACCTTATCATTTAACTTCCTGACCACCAGGAACCCTAACCTCCTTTTGGTTCCCCAAATCTAGACATCATCATTTGCTTCCCTGATCAAAGGGAAGCCCAAAAGCTAAACATCATCAATACAGCCACCTCTGAAGGTCTTGTACAGCCTGGATTCTGGGCTTGCTCCCAAATCTCCGTTCTTCACAGGGATCCCCCCTTTCACCTAACAAGTGTGTTTCTGCAAAAATAGGTGCATAAGGCAATTATTTGACCAATTTAGCTTCACATGCCCTATGGTAGAATATACGAAAAGAATCATGTTATCTTATGTTATACATATATTAGTCCTGGGAAGGATAGAGCCCATCTGCATTTTACAGTATGGAAACTGAGGAAATGAGGGGAGTAAAAGGATGTAAGATCTTTGAGGACAGGGATTCTTTTAGTTTTCTTTATTTTTATTCTCAAAGCCTAGTACAAGACACAGGTTTCCCTTAATATTTGCTTGTAGGATTAAACCATAATTTACTTGCGCCATTTCCTCCATTTGAATGTGAACTTCTCAAGGACATGAATTATTACTGCTGGGTTTTTGTAACTTCAGCATTTAGCTCAATACTTGGTATATAGCAGATCCTCCATAAATGCTTGTTAATTGAACTGAATTGAATGGAATTCCATTTTTTCCCCCAGGAAGTTGCCCTGGATTAAATGAAAATAGGTCAGCAGGACCAACTGAACAATGAAGTGGGTTGTTTCTAAGTACACAAAACACACAGAAATGTGTCCTTTTCTAAAAAATAAAAAATAAACAGAAGATACTCTCTTGCCTGAATTTCACTGGGTCATAACCTGAAAAAGAACCAAACGGTGACTTGATTCTAATATAATGTCCGGGGCTCGAGAATGACAAAGAGTTTTCTCTCCTTCCCTCTGATTCTAAGGTGGGAAGGTTCTAGCATGGGCAGATGGCTGCTTTGCAATCTCACAACAGAACATTTTCAGAGAAGCTCAGCCCCAGGATCAAAAGATTGTCATCATATCAAGGCAACAAGAACTTAATATTCATCTTGGACATGTCATTTAACCACCATCTGCCTCAGGACTGTAGGATGTCATAAAGGGATGTGTGTGTGTGTGTGTGTGTGTGTGTGTACGTGTGTGTATGTGTACATATGTAATATATATATATAATATGATATATCACATATATTATAATTATATATATATAAATATATATGACGTGTGTGCATGTAGAATATAATATATATTTATGTATATCTCTGCATACAATGTATGTCTGTGGATATGTGAGTATATATTTTCAATGATAGGTTTTAGCTGATTCTCTATTGCATCCATTTACTTTATAACAAGTTAAGTCACGTGTGAAATAATGAGATAATAGTAATTATAAAGTATTTAGCTCGGTTTGCCACATAGTAAGTTCTATATAAATGTTGGCTATTATTAATAGGAGATCTACCTCCGGCAGCCACCAGGGCCACAGCGATGCTTTGGGTGAGCGCTTTGGGTTTCTCACAGGAAGAAGAGCTCTGTGAAGGATGCTTTTCAAAAATATCTTCATTATTGGGAAAGGCTCCAAGTTCAGGGTGGGCAGTAACACAAAAAAATGCTTGATTTCCTAACCTCGTCCAGGCCACACAAATCTCCGTCTTGCTTCTGGCTGATTCTTGAAATCTCCCCTGAGAGTCATGGTTGCCGTCCCAGTAATGAGGGTGGAAGAAAAAGACATCTGTCCCCTCGCCTCCCATGGGGTCTAAGATGGAGGTGGAGGGTGAGGTTAGACTGGACATCACCTCTCCCCATCCCAATATCCATCAGCTGTGATTTCCCTCCCCTTCCACCCAGAGAGCTCAGCCTGAGCTGTGTGTGCCTTGGGAAGAATTGTTCCGAGACTAATCAAATAAAGGCCTGGTCCCTGCCTCCCAGAGTTTATAATCCCAGACAGATGGATCAGCCAGGATGCACAAAGCAGGGCATTGAGACTCAAGGCAGCAGATGTAACAAAAGAGAACTTTAAAAGCTTTTTCATGCTCTATTTTTTGCCTATCAGAGGTGGGCAATATGGGGGAAGGGAAATTAGGAAACCTTGCAGGGATAATGACAGAAAGGGACAGAGAGTAGAGGGGATTTGGGGTTGTTTGAAAACTTAAAAGACAAGTCATGAATCAATCTTCCCTTCCATCCTAGAAGAGGGGTACCAAGTGTTTTCTAGAATCAAATGAAATGAGAACTGCCCCCTGCAGTATCTTGTTACTAAAGAGAGATAGATGAACTCTCCCATCTTATTGTCAACCTGTTGGTGCTGATTACTTAGGATTTATTGTGGAGAGGAGGGAACATGACTAGCCAGAAAAAGATCTGAGAGTTCCAGTGGACCACAAACTCACTGTACCTCAAATAGAGTAATATAAAAAATATATAATGTCCAGATTGAAGGGGCTAATGGTCCCAAAATACTCTATCCTAGTCACATCACACACTGGAGTAGTGTATACAGTTCAAGGCACCATAGGAAGTATAGTGATAAGAAAAGAATTATGGCTCAGTGAAAAGAGAACTAATCTTTAAGATTCAAATCCATATTTAACACTTTCAGACATGGACTGACTTGATCTCCCTTCTAACCCTGAGTTTTTGGGATTTTATTATTCTGTCTTGGACTCCAAAGTCCAGTCTTCTTTCTATCCCACTACGTTATCTCCATTTTTAAGCTTGGGAGGATGAATCATGCTCCTTTCACATTTATCCTAAAGCGCTGATTTATTTATTCTGGAAAATGGGAAAATGTAAAAGATCTGGGATTCCGTTCTCCAATCTGGTACTTGACTGGTGAATCTAGCCCCTTCCTGGAAGTCCCCAGATTCCTGTCTGTCAGTGATCCCCAATATGAATTGAGGAGTTACTCACCCTGACCAATAATCTGGAAATTGCCAGATGGCTCCAGGGCAAGAAGGCATCAACATGGACATCAGATACTGGGAACTTGAGCCTATCCTTGAAAGAAAGTAAAGATTCTAAGAGTCTTAGAAGTCAGGAAAGCATGGAAGTCAGGAAGGCATGCAATCCAGCAGTGCATGAGCAATATATTTGTGCTACGACAGAGATGAGAAGTGATTTCAAGTCTGGGCAAAGGATTTAGAACAATTTGAACGGATCATTTTAAAAGCATATGGAGGATAATAGAAAATGTCTAGAAAGGCATGTGGGTGCTAGACTGGAGGCTTTAAGTGTCAGGCAGAGGAGTTTGTAATTAATCTAATAGGGAGCTATGGAAGACCCTTGAGTGGAGGAGTGAGCAGGGGTGTTTTTTGGTAAAGAAAGCACATGGATGCTTTTGACATTGCTCTTAATGATCTCACTCCATAGCTTGACTTTTTCTTTTCCTTCCTTCCTTCCTTTTTTCATTTTCTTTGATTCTTTGTTTCTTTTTTCTTTCTTTCTCCCTTCCTTTTTTCTCTTTATTTTTTCCTTTCTTTCTCCTCCCTTTATTTATTCCTTTTCTTTGATTCTGTTTCCTCCTTCCTTCCTTTTCTTTGATTTTTTCTCTTTCTTTCTTTCTTCTTCCTCCCTTCTTCCTTCCTTCCTTCCTTTCTTCATTTTCTTTGGTTCTTTGTTTCCTTTTTATTTTTCTTTCTCCCTTCCTTCCTTCCTTCCTTTTCTTTCTATTTCTTCCTTCTTCTCCTTCCTCCATCCTTCCTTCCCTCCCTTCATGCCCTTTTCCCTCATTCCTTCTTTCTCTTTCTTCTTCCTTCCTTCCTTCCTTCCTTCCTCTCTCCTTCCTTCCTTCCTCCCTTCCTCCCTCCTTCCTTCCTTCCTTCCTTCCTCCCTCTCCATTTAAGTGTAGAAACCTTCACAGTTATAAGTCAGCAGAAAAGGTACTTTTATCACTGCACACAATTGAACAATCTATTATTTTTATATATGTATACACACACACACACATACACACACACACTACATACTCTCACATTTCATATTCTCCCCTTTTTGTGCATTCTCGCTCACACCCCACCCCCACTATCCTCACAAACCATTCTAACTTCTTTTGATTCTCAGAAACAAATATAGATCATGCACTCCAAAGACCAGAAGGTCTCTAGATGCTCCTATTTGGTTATTTTTCAAAAGTGATATATTCAATGAGAGCAGATCTCAAAGAAACCGTTCTGTATTTCTAAAGGACAAAGAACAAAATTTTAAGTAAATTCTCACAATATTATAGAGGAATATATAAACTTAGCTATATTTGAATTATTGAATTCCAAGAAAAAGCATGTTTTCGTCATCTAGAGTTTCAGTAATAAAAAGAACAAACTGTAGGCTATAGGAACAGTCCAGGCTTGAAGTGAGAAGGACTCACATCTGAGTAGAGTAAATGCCACAGGAGAAAAGAGAGTTTTGCAAGAATCCCTCTCATAAAGGGAATCCCACTTGGAATTGTGTTAATCATTAGAAAGTTTTTTAATTTTATTTTTGTCTGAGCTAAATATCTGCTGGTTCCTTCAATTGATGCTTGAGATATTAAGCTGAACTGTGTGATTTTTGTGGATAGAGTGAAGAATCCTTGCTTCTGATGTTAGCCATATTATAGAGCAAATCGGAGTCCAGATCACTGAAGCACCTTCCAGATCTAAATCTCTGATCCATGACCCTGATTTCTCTCATCTAGCTCTTCTTCAGGTTCTCAATACTTTTCCAAAAAGTGGTAGCCTAAATCTACACTCAGTATGATCTGAATAGGACTATCCCTTCTTTAGTGTCTGACACCATTTCAAGAATTCAAATTTCTATTGAACTCACTAACTGATAAAGTGTTTTTCTTATCATGACACCTTATGGTAGATCATGAGAGTAACACTATGCCATTCCCCCTTGCCCATTTTATAGTCAAGGAAGCAATCTCTAAGACTGACTTGCTTGTGATTATTTGGCTACTAAATGAAAGAACCAGGACTGGAACTCAAATCTCTTGACCACCGACTCTCTGAATTCTGGGAGATGAAAATTAATTCCACTCTCCTGCTGAGAAGAATGAGCCGTCTGTTTAGAATTCTTTCCAAGAGCTGGCAGATCTGAAGTTTGGGAGACTGAGACCCTGCTGGGAAGAGGGAGGAGATGCTGTGTGGAGTCAGCACTTCTGGGCCACGTGGCTAATAGCTCATAATTATAGCTCCTGGGTCTCTTATTCTGCTGGGTGTTTACAGCCCAATTATGAGACAGAAAGACTAATGATCAAACCTCAGAGGGGCCAGCAGGCCTGGAGTCTGCTCCCAGCCAGGGGGCCAGGATCCTCAGAATTGCTGGCAGAACAAGGCTGGTCCTGGCTTTTGGGGTTTAGGTTCCCCAGCTGCATCAACACTGGCACGGGGATAGCATGTCAAATGACTTGGGCTGAGCTGCCAGAGATGCTGAAGCTCAGAAATCAAAACATCCATTCCCCAGCATCTTAGTAGGCAAAGCATCTCGGCTAACACTCCCCTGTGGAGGCCGGCCCCACCTTGGCCCCTGGCTCAGCCCTCCTTGGGAGATTGGGGGCCCTTCTCATGTGATACCCTTGAAAATCTTCCCCAAGAAAGAGAAATAAAGAGCCTGGTGTTAGTGAAGCCAGAATCACAGGATTAAAAGTTAGATCATCCCCCAAAGTCTCATTTAAATAGGGAACATTTAATAATAATAGCTAATATTTATATGTGCCTTTGAGGTCTGAAAGCAGTATATTACCTAAGAACTCTACTATTAACTTCAATAGAAATTACGATTTTTAAAATAATGTCAAACACTAAAAAGGACACAGTGTTGATCCCCTATATATGTCATATAGGATATAGATTATATTGTATAGCATACATCCTATAACATGTATGAGTGTCCTTGTGAGTAATTAGAAAGGGAAGAAGGAATAGTGACCACAGAGAGCCCAATAGGATGAGACAAAGGAAACTTGGAATTTAGCAAAGTTTTTACCATTATTTCTCATGATATCCATATGAACAAACTGAACAGAAGTAGATTGGATTAGACGCAGGGGTCCTCAAACTATGGAGGGGCATAGGTGCGGCAGCTGAGGACATTTATCCCCCTCACCCAGGGCTAGGAAGTTTATTTAAAGGCCCACAAAACAAAGTTTTTGTTTTTACTATAGTTTGGTTCTCCGGCAATCTGAGGGACAGTGAACTGGCCCCCTATTTAAAAAGTTTGAGGACCGCTGGATTAGAGTATAATTAGGTGGAACTAGAATGATTGAAGGAATAGATCCCCAAAGTGGTGAATAGTGGACAGATGCCATCCTCTAGGGAGCTCACCAATGGACTCCAATTGACTCTTGCCACTTTAGATGGCCCAGTAGATAGAGCTCTGAGCTGGAGTCAGGTAAACTTAAATTCAAATTCAGTCTCAGACATCTACTCATTGTGCAAGTCACTTAATTTCTGTTTGCCTGAGTTTCCTCAACTATAAAATGAGAATAATAACAGAATTGACCTTGTGGTGTTGTGCAGTAATATTTATAAAAGTGCTTGGCAATTAATAAGTGCCATTAGAAATAAATACTTATTCCTTTTCCCTCTCTTTTGACATCTTTTGCTTTTCTAATAAGTAGATTTTCTGCTGTGTCCCTTCTTCTTTTGTTCTCATCTCCTAAAATAAAGATTTTTTTTTTAAAGGAAGAAAGGGCAAAAACCAGTCAACTGATCAGCATATTAAAGAATGTGTTTTATATCTTTGGTGATTACTTGGAGGAAGGCACAGATGCCACACTTATCAAATTTGCAGATGACACAAAGCTGGAGGGAATGGCTAATACATATCAAATGACATAATCGTGCATTTTTAAAGATCACTTTTGGCTATAACAATGTATTAATTCCAAAAAGATGGAAGTAAATAGGAGTAAATGTCAAATTCAATATTGGATTCCAAAATTTAATTACAGGAGCTCAGTGTAATATATGATAGCTAGACCGTTGGTAAATAGTGGTGGGGAAAAGTTCATTAGTGGATTGTGAGTATTAGGTAAGTCAATCATATGACATGACAATCATAAATATGTAAAGTGCAGAAGGAAAATTAAGCTTGATTCCACAGGACAGAGTTAGTAAAAAGTGTAGGGAAAAACTTCAGTCTGACATAAGGAAGTACTTCTTTTTTTTTTTTTTTTGTAATAACTTTTTATTGACAGAACCCATGCCAGGGTAATTTTTTTACAACATTATTTCTTGCATTCACTTCTGTTCCGACTTTTCTCCTCCCTCCTTCCACCCCTCCCCCAAATGGCAAGCAGTCCTATACATGTTAAATATGTCACAGTTTAGATACAATATATGTGTGCAGAACCGAACAGTTCTCTTGTTGCACAGGGAGAATTGGATTCAGAAGGTAGAAATAACCTGGGAAGAAAAACAAAAATACAAACAGTTCACATTCATTTCCCAGTGTTCTTTCTTTGGGTGTAGCTGCTTCTGTCCATCCTTGATCAATTGAAACTGAATTAGATCTTCTCTTTGTTGAAGAAATCCATTTCCCTCAGAATACATCCTCATACAGTATTGTTGTTGAGGTATATAATGATCTCCTGGTTCTGCTCATTTCACTCAGCATCAGTTCATGTAAGTCTCTCCAAGCCTCTCTGTATTCATTCTGCTGGTCATTTCTTACAGAACAATAATATTCTGTAATGGGCTGAGGCTTGAGTTGATGTACTGAGGTCCCAAGCACATGAGGCTAAATAGTAATTGGACCATACTCTATTAATATATAAGCTTGGAGAAAGAATGGCCCCCATCCACTCTTTCTGCAAGTCCTGATGTGTTGTATAGGAAATGACGATTTTGGTGGGTGGAGGCAGGGGAGTGGAAAAGGAAGAGGAAGGAGAGACTGCTTGCATTTGCCATTGCAACGGCTCTTTCAGCTCAGATCCCCTTCTGTTACCTGGCTTCCTGTCGCAGCTGCCCATATTGCTATCGCAATCTTTCTTGCCCATATTGTTATCGCAATCCTTATTCACCTCTTCACTTCAATAAAGATTGAAGATTTCCCCCTTAATCTGAATTCCTGACTCTGGCTGATTTTAAATACGCGGTCATTACAATATTCCATAACATTCATATACCACAATTTACCCAACCATTCTCCAATTGATGGGCATCCATTCATTTTCCAATTTCTAGCCACTACAAACAGGGCTGCCACGAACATTTTGGCACATACAGGCCCCTTTCCCTTCTTTAGTATCTCTCAGGGGTATAAGCCCAGTAGTAATACTGCTGGATCAAAGTGTCTGCACAGTTTGAAAACTTTTTGAGCATAGTTCCAAATTGCTCTCCAGAATGGCTGGATTTGTTCACAACTCCACCAACAATGCATCAATGTCCCAGTTTTCCTGCATCTCCTCCAACATTCATCATTATTTTTTCCTGTCATCTTAGCCTATCTGACAGGTGTGTAGTGGTATCTCAGAGTTGTCTTAATTTGCATTTCTCTGATCAATAATGATTTGGAACACTCTTTCATATGAGTGGAGATAGTTTCAATTTCATCATCTGAAATTTGTCTGTTCATAAAGGAAGTACTTCTTAACAAAGGGAGCTGTCCAAAAATGGAATGGCCTGTCTCAGGAGGAAGTGAATTCCCCTATCAGTGGAGGATTTCAACTGGAGGCTGATGACAATTTGTTGGAGATATTTACCAGGTCTGAAGATCAGACTGAATGATTTCTGAAGTTTCTCCTAATTCCAAGAGCTTAAGAGGTTAAGGTCTCTTCTCAGTTCTACTTTCTAAGCTATGCTGTAAATTTTATGATTCTAAAATAGACTAGACCAACCATACTTCCCAAAAATCTGGGGAGCTTTGCAATTTGAGCTTCCTCAAGGAAGAGGAAGAAGCAAAGGCAGGATAAGTGTGTAAAAGAGAGTATAACAGCTTGAAACATTGCCAAGTCGAAATAAGTAAGAAGATTGTGCTCTTAGAATGTTTACCTGTACAGTTTGTTAGAGAGAGAGAGAGAGAGAGAGAGAGAGAGAGAGAGAGAGAGAGAGAGAGAGAGAGAAGAGAAGAGAAGAGAAGAGAAGAGAAGAGAAGAGAAGAGAAGAGAAGAGAAGAGAAGAGAAGAGAAGAGAAGAGAAGAAAGAGAAGAGAAGAGAAGAGAAGAGAAGAGAAGAGAAGAGAAGAGAAGAGAAGAGAAGAGAAGAGAAGAGAAGAGAAGAGAAGAGAAGAGAAGGGAAGGGAGGGAGGAGAGAGGGAGCACTCTTCACATATTATCAATCTAGAGTTGTGCATTGTACCCCCAACCCAGAAAGAACTTGACATCCTCAAAGACTTAAACAAAGAGAGTTGTATATTGAAGTAGGTTGGAAGATGAGAAGAGGTGAAAAAGCTCTCTATTAAGATGCTACAACAAGGATTCTTAACCTGGGCGGGGGGAGGGAGGTCTGATGATGGATTTCAGGGAAGAGAAAAATTCTGTCTTTATTTCAAATTAGTTGGTTTTCTTTCTCATTTTATGTATTTTATCTCATTCATTCTGAGGGTCCCATCAGTTTCATCAGATTGCCAGAGGCTTTTTCCTCTCTCTGCTCTCCTTCTTGCCAAGGAAGTGGTTCTGGCTCTTTCTCATTATACTGTGACCTTCTCAGGCTCAGAAGGAGTGACTCTCCAGTCCTTAATCCTATGAGATTGACTTTTAAAGGTCACTTTGCTCAAGTTTTCTAACTTCTTTTGTATTTTCTAAAGATTCCAGCTTTTTAAATGTATACTTTCAGCTCATGGTGTTATTTTGTGTGTGTGTGTCACGGATCCCTCTGGCAACTAAGAACCAAAATGAAGCCAAGAAAAGAAAGAACTGGGCTTCACTCACTTAACTGGGCAAAGGAATCTGGTTCTGATAGATCCCTAAAATAGATTTAACTTCTGACGTTCATAAAGCCTCCCTACCTGTGTATATAATCTGTAGCCTCATCAATCTTGACAGTTATAATGGTTCAGCTTGAGTCAAGAAATTTAAAAGCTGGATAATATAAAGAAAAGAGGGACCAGAAGGGTCAAGGGGACCTGAAACCATACTATATCTGTAGGGACTACATCTGTGATTTCACTGATATCAGGAACTGGAGATGAATAAATATCCTCTATTTCTAATCTGAAAGCCACTTGCCCAGGGTCACACAGTTAGGATGTCTCAGAGTCAAGACTTGAACTCACACCTTCCAGGCTTATAAGGCCAGATATCTATCCACTATTCCAAAATGCCTTTCATATCACAAGGGGATAAACTAAAGGAACTAGAGATGTTTAGATTATAAAAGAGATGACTTACATGGGGACATATTCATGATCTTCAAAGATTAGGACTACCATGGAGAAGAGGGGTTTGCTTTGTTCTTTTCACTCTAGAAGAGTAGAATGAGGATTAAAAGATAAAAGTTATTGTAGGGACAAAATTAAAAAGCTGCCCCGAAATAGAATAGATTACCTGGAAAAGTAATGAGATCCCATCCACTGGAGGTCATCTATTTGTCAATGAGGTTAGCAAAAATGTATGATCTTTATCAGGACTGGACTAAATAATAATTTCTAAAACCCCATTTTTCTGTAAGAGTGATAGGGGGAGCATTGCATGCAGGACAGGATTTTAAATCAGAAAGATTCATTTTCATAAGTTCAAATCTGGTCTCAGATACTTGCAGACCCTAACTAAGTCACTTAATCTTGATTATCTCAGTTCTTCATTTGTAAAATGAGTTGGAGAAGGAAATGGTAAGCCACTCCAATATCTTTGTCACAAAAACCTTAATGGGGTCACAGAGAAATGACCAAACAGCAGATGTCAAACAGAAAGGAGTAGAAAGGCAAAGGGAAAGATAAGAAAGTCAGGCTAATAGCTCCATCTGATACCACAGGAAGGGTCCCATAGATCCCTAGAGTCATGGCAGCAGACTGAGAGAGGTCCCATGAACATTAGAGGCTTTCCCTCATAAGAGTACATAGTTTTATAATTTTTCAGGACCTTTGGGTAAGACTTCTTCTCTCTCAAGTTTCTCTGCTCCCACAGGCTTCCCCAGATTTTGAACACCCCAATCCTCCCCCTCCAGCACCTAGGACAGAGCACTATACAGCAGGTGTTCACCAAATGTTCAGCCCATGATTGAAAAGAGGAAAATCTTAGACCATCTGTTGAGGCCATAGTGGATGTCAGCTCCATCCTCACACACACCAGCTGGGGTACCCAATGTAGTCACCATTCCACTGCCTCAGAGGTCAGGCCAGAGCTAGAAGAGCTACTTCCCTATATTCTTTCCTTTCATCATACCCTATTTTCCTGACAGTCTGCATACAAGTAGTAAGCCTTGAAAAGTATAGGGAAAAGGTAGGAGAGATAGAAGGAGAAAGAGAGAAGAACAGAGAAACAGAGATAATGTCAGAGACAGAGAGACAGAGACAGGGAGAGAGAGGAATAAAGAAAAAAAATCAGATTCTTCTGAGATATAGTGACCTCAGAATATGATTCTATTCCATCAGTCAGTCAATGAACATTTATTAAGCACCTATGATGTGCCAGACTCAAGGCTTAGCACCACTTACTAGTTTGGTGACCATAGGCAAGTGATCTTGCTTTTATTTTCTCAGCTGCAGTGGAGGAGGAGGAACCACGAGGAGAAATGAACAATCTGTGTCCTACCTTACAGTGTTGTTCAGAAAGAGAAACAACAAGATAACATATGTGGAAGTGTTTTTGTGAATGAGTTCAGAGGAGTTGAGAGCTGGGAGTCAGAAAGCGTGATCCCAAGGCATGGTTCTATTAGATAATAGTTGGGTGACTTTGGATTAGCTGAAAGAGGACACTTGCATCTAAGGTTGGAGGGGACCAGAAAAAGCTTCATATGAAGAACAGAACTTTTAAGAAATTCTAAGGGAGGGAGGTGAGGGAGCATTTCTTTCCACGCATTAGGGAGAATCTATGCAAAGACACAGAGATGGAGAATAGAGTGCTATTTGTAAGGAAAAGCAAACCGGCCAGCTTGGGTATAAAAAGACCATAGAAAGAGGGAAATAATGTGCAATAAGTCTGGAAAAGTAAGCAAGGAGCCAGATTGTGAAGGGCTTTAAATACCAAACAGAGGAAATTGTATTTTATCCTGGAGTAATTAGGAGTCACTGGTCTTTTTTGAGCAATGGAGTGATGTGATCAGGTGTGTACTTTAAGAGTCTGCCATTTTAAGAACTAGTGGAAGATGGACTGGAGGCAGGGTAGATCAGAGGCAGAGTCCTGTCAGAATTATCCCTGCAAGAAGCAATAAGGGCCTGAAAGGTAAGGAGCATGAAATGTTTTATAACCTCCAAGCACGAATAAATATTCTCATGATTTTGTTATGAAGGATAAACTGCTTGGTCTAGAGGACTAAGAGGAAAAGAGGAAAGGAAAACATCTTCATTTCGAAAAGCTGTCAAATGTGGAAGATGCCTAGGAAGGGGGTGAGATTCTCCACAATATAGGTCTTTAAACTGAGACTGGGGATGATGTTGAAAATGGGGTTGTTGTTCAGGGATAAATTGGAATAAAAGGTCTCTGTAGTCTCTTCTAGCTCTGAAATTATACAATTTGCAATTGTATAATTGCAATCAAATCTCAGTAATATTATTTGTAGCTTCTGTGACATTGGATAGGTCATCTACTTTCTTTTGGCTTCAATTTCTTGCTCTACATAAAATGAGAAGGTTGAATCAGATCAAAATTGAAAGTTATGATGTTATCATCCCATGGAACATAATATAGAATAGTTGATAGGCACCTGGAAAACCTGGCCTGAAGTCTTGCTTCTGATGTGAACTGTGTGATGCTGGAGAGGGTCATTTAATCTAATTCCAGGTAATCTAATGTAACCTAATATTCTGGGTATTTCTCTGGGACTGTAGATGTAAAAACCAAATCTTTAGGCTAAGAACAACTCTCTTCCCAGCAAAGAGACAAAGTCTTGCTTGTGGATTGAGTTCAATCTTAGATTATCAAATATTTTACTAAAATCTAGGTAAGTGATTTCTGATCTGCCAGTTGAATGACCCTGTCCAAAACTAAGACTATTAATCTCTTGATGAATCTCTTCAGCCAGTTGGATTGTTCTTTCTCTTCCAGAAAGAACATCACTAACATCCTTTAATTAAACACAAACTGGAATTTTATCAGACATCAGTCAGATTACAGATTTTATTCTCTTCCTTTAAAAATTTTTCCCAGATACTTGCTGTTCTCCACCTTCCAATTCCCTCTGAAGTTTCAAAGTTCATTGGCAGTAACTCCCCAAACAAAACCATAAGCTCTTTCAGTGCTTTTGGTTTATAGCTCACAAGGGTATAGTGTAGTGAAGTTATTAAGCTCTAGATAGTCCCATTATGTCCCTAATTATCTTGAATATCAACTGTTTATCAACTATTTGTTTTATCTATTCAAGACCAAATATCATTTTCCTTGGCAGAGGAAACAGACGTGTTCTAGGAAATTTTTAGATTGAAAAATGCATACTTCAATTCCTAGCCATCATTTCTCATTCTGTCCTCCCAATGGGGCTATGAATTACAAGGCTATGCCTTCTTCACATAACTCTCAATGTCAAACCTGAAGGCAGCGGCTTTTTCCCAACCGTCCTTACAGTTCCTTTAGTTCCTCCTAACAGTCCTTGGCTCCCTTTACCATATTTTGCCCCACTTCACTCCCCACCTTATGTCATACTTAGCCATGTACAGATAGAATGTAAGCTTCTTGAGGGCAGGAACTGTTTAAAACATCGTTGTTTTTGTGCATAATGTCCAATGGTGGGCACCTGCTAAATATTTGCTGATTTGTATTGAGAGGCAGATTTCAGATCAGCAGAAGGAAAGACTTAAAAGTGGACCCCTAAAGGCTGCCCAAGGTAGAGTGGACTGATTCTAGACTTTGACCCAGAAGCATAAGTGGGAGGTGACCATTACTCAGAGGCAAATTCGGGATAAACAGAAGGGAGACATTCTTAACAATCACAGATAACTAAAAATACAATGGGAGGGAAAATACTTTGAGAAGTAGTGAACACACACACACACACACACACACACACACACACACACACACACCAGTCTGGAAAGCTTTCAAGCAAAGGATGACTATCCACTACTAAGCATATAGAGGGGATTCTAATTCAGAAAATTAGAAATGAAGCTCTCAGAGCACCTTGGGATTTGCTTACCTTCCTTTTGAATCTCTCCATTTCAGAAGGCTCTGAGCTCCCTCCCATGAGAGGTCTTGGAGAAAAAGCTGAATGACTATTTGATAACTTTGTGGGAGAGGAGACCCTTGTCCAAGTGTGGTTTAAACTAAATTGTGTTTGAGATCGCTGATGCCATGAAATCACTTAACTCGTGAATGGGGAAGTAACTAGAGTTACCTCTCAAGGCTAATCTCTCCAAATCCTGCTTCCCTGTCTTTGCACTGATGGGCTGTACTACATTATTATCATAATCAAATAAGAAGCAGCCAGCATTTTCGATTTATATGATGGCATTATAGACATATTTCTTTGGAGCCATAGGGCTAAACCATGAGGTCCCTAGGACATATGTTTTTATTTTCATGTAAGAAGGCAGATTGAGAGCAGTTATTGCCTTTCCCAGAGTCACACAGTTAATAATTAGTGGAGGAGGGATTTGAACCATAATCTGTCAGGGTGATTTGACAAGAGGAAGCCAGGAAGAGGCTACAGTGCCTTACACAAATGACTGTTTATAATAGAGAGATTTAGGGGATAAACGCGGAGAAGGAGAAGTGACAGCAGGGAAGACTCCTCCGTCCCTTACCTGAATTTGTTTCTATTCAAAGTGGTTTAAGAGGCAGTGAGAGGTGGCTGGATAACCTTTAAAGGTCATCCCCTGGATTCAAATAAATCATGGTGGGAAAGTTAAGAGGGAAAGGAGCAGATAATATGAGAATTAATAGACCAGAGCAATCTTTTCTGTGCCTGCTAGGGGCCCCAGGAGTCTACAGTTCTGATTCCTTCTTCCTAGAGAGATAGCCTTTTAAAAAGGGATCAAGAAAAATAGGTCAAATCCCTCCTAATAATACCCCCCTCTAAATCCTGATGAGAGTACCTGCTTAGACCTTTGGGAGCAGTTCAAACCACCAAAAGACCAGTTCATTTCAATCATCATAGTTACAAAGCAGGCAATTTCTTCCCTTGCCAGATATCCAAAGTCAAACCCCAGTCACCTTCATACTGAGGAGCAACCTCTACTCCACCTTCTACCCATCCGATAATCCATCTTTTCCCATGGTCTAGGTGGAGTTTTCACTTCCTGCTCATACAGCTTGACTTCCTGACTGAGAAGGATGCTTGCCAATCCAGGGACTTCCCCCAGGTCTTTCAGCTAGAGCTGTTTTCCCCAGGCTGTGGCTGCTAGCTTGTACCTCCTCCTTCAAAACAAACAAAAAGCACCTGGATGGTATCACCACCTGACCAAAACTGTTCTACCTCCGTCAAAACCCACCCCTTCCTCTAAACTTTCCTCTTCCTATTGAGAGCTTTCCCATTCTTCTAGTAATCAAGACTTACAACCTTGAAGTCATCCCTGACTTGACCTTCTCTGCCATGTCTCATCTCCCATCTGTGGCCAAGTACTGTTGATTCTGCTCATATAATATCTGCCTTTTACAATCTCTCACTTTTGACCCCTTCTTTCCACCCACAATCACCACCCTGTCCACTTAGACACATCTCTTGCCTAGACCAATACAATCCTATCATAACATCTAGTCCAGAGCCTGATATATGGTAGACACTTAATAAATGCTTAGGGATTAAGTAAACTTTTTAATAATCTCCTAATTCTAGTCTGCTTCAAATCTATCCCTTCTGTTGCTCTCCTGTTCAAAAATATTAGTGGCTCCCAATTATCTATAGGATAAGTGATAAAGTCCTCAGCTTGGCCTTTAAAATCACAAACTTACTCCTCTCATTTCATATTGCTCCATTTCATCTCACTTTGTGCTGTAGTATGGTCTATAAAAATCCCTCATGCAAGATGTTCCATTATCTACCTCCATCTCCATGATGTTCTCTCTCTTTATCTTTACCTTATAGCATCTCCTGCTCAAAAATATTAGTGGCTCCCTATTACCTGTAGCCTAAGCGATAAAGTCCTTAGTCTGACATTTAAAGCTCTCCACAGTCATCTATCTTGCTCCTCTCATTTTATATTGCCCCATTTCATCTCACTTTGCGTTGCACTCTTAGCTATAAAACTCCCTCATACAAGATGTTCCATTACCTACTTCCATGGCCACAATGTTCTCTCTTCCTATCTCCATATAGAACCCCTAGCTTCCCCAAAGCACAATTCCAGTTCTTGTCTCCCAATCAAAGCTTATCTCTTTAAATTATCTTGTATCTCATTGTTTACACTTATCTGTGTACATGCTAAATCACTCCAATAGACTATACGTTCCTTGAAGACAGGAACTATTTTTTTTCCTTTTTATGTTCTTCATCCTGAATGGTGGCCGGCCCATAGAATCATAGATTTAATCACTCAATCAATAAACATTTAGTAAGGCCTACGATGTGCCAGGAACTGTTCTGAATGCTGGGAACACAAATAAAAAGGCAAAAGGCAGTCTCTGTTCTCAAGGAGTTTTTGGATCTAATTGGAGGAGACAAAGTGCAATTAAATATATACCAGTTGTATATAGGATAAACAGGAAATCTTTAACAGAGAAAATTAAGAGGGATGGGGAAAGGAATCTCAGAGGTTATTTAGTTCAGCTCTCACCCACTTTTTTTTTAACATATGAGAAAACCATAACCAGAGATTATGGGACTTGTCTAAGATCACACAACCAGTAAGCATCAATGAAAGGATTTCAGCCCGGAAGGATTGTAGTCTCTAGATTCCAGATTACAAAAACATTCCCCACCTCTCCCATCACTTTTGCTACTGCACCACAGGTCAGATTGGATTCGAATCTGCTTCTCTTTCCAATGCTAAATATTTTGGCATAGCCTACAGGACCCTAGAGCAGAATAAATCTCTCCTTGAACTGCAGAAACCGTAGGTAGGAGGAGAAAAAGGAGCCAAGGATCTGAATCTGAGGCAGGGTTTGAGGGCATGGGTTGGCAGGGGGGTGCCAGGCTCTCCTAAGGCCCCTGGAGCAGGAGGCTTTGTGTCTCCCACCCTGTTTGAAAGCCTATTCAAGACCACCTCCTCCCTGTGCTGACTCCTTATTTCTAAGGCCCCCCAAAGCTGAAGGTTCACTTCAAGTCCAATTAGCTTTGAACTTGAGCTTGGAAGGCAAAGATGCCTCAAGATAATTAATTTCCAACTCCCTGACATTTCCTTTTTTGTCCCTTTGTCCTCTTTGCAGCCCTGACATGCACAAATTCACCCTGAGGAATATTTTACCTCCTCAGGGAGTCTGGCTTTCGAAAGCCATAGTTGGCAAAGGCCAGAGCACCAGCTGCCCTACCCCAGCTCCACGAAGAGGCTTTTACGTAGTTCAGCCAAGGAAGGTGCCAGGAGGTCAGGCTGTGATCCAGGGGGCTCTGGGAGAATAACATCAGTAGTACATGCATGGAGAAGTTTTCCAAAGCGCTTTCCTCACGATAGCCCCTTGAGACAAATTTCTGTTTTACAAATGAGGAAAGAAATGCAGAGAGATGGGGTGATTTGCCCAGGGTCATACACTGTCTGTAGCTAGATTTTTAAAAATTATTTCTTTTTAAATAATGGAATAGAACAGAATGCTGTATTTCCATAACAGCATAATAATAAAAAAGATGATTGCACATGAAACTGCAAATCTATTATGTGCAACATTTCTTTTAAATAAAATAAAGTTATATAAATTTCTTTTGTTTTTCCTTTTTTTTTTTAAAGTTAGAATTTAAGCCCATATCCTGTGACTCCAATTTCAGTCTTCTTTCCACATTGCCATTTTAACAGCACAAGAAAATGGAAGCAAGAAAGTATGAAGGGCCAGTGGGGGAGAATAGAGAATCATAGTAGAGGGGGTGAAAGGGGTAAAAATGTACCCCATTGCTATCAGAATTACTTTATTGGAAATATTTTCTACTATGGCGGTTGGAAGAAGGCACCAGCTACCTGTGCCCTGAGTGGGAAAGAAGAACTAGAGATCACTGTTGACCACAAAATAGAAAATTTTGATTATATCAAATTGAAAAGTTTTTGTACAGAACAAAACAAATTCTGAGTGGGAAAGAAGTTGATAGAATCAAATCATCATAAATTCACTAGGTGTGAAGGCTGGGGACCATCAGGTTAGACAGAAGAATTGAAACATCCTGAAAGAGTCATTCTATGTATCAGCCTGGCAGGACTATGGGCCTGATTTACAAAAGAGCTATAAATGCATTAATTAACATGTTTTAACCCTGGCTGTTTCCCTCAGAGATGTATAGCACTATCCCCAGGCGGCTAGATGCCTGGGTAGATAAAGTTCTGGGCTAGGGTCAAGAGGATCTAAATTCAGATATGACTTCAAATCTGTATGACCTTGGGTGAGCCACTTACCCTATGTCTGCCTCAGTTTCCTAAACTATAAAATGGGGAAAAGAATAGCATCTATCTCCAAAAGTTGTTGTAAAGATTAAATGAGATGTTCAGTTAGTTTTCAATTAAATTTGTGTCTTTGTGACCCCATTTGGGATTTTCTGGGCAAAAATGCTAGAGTAGTCTGTCTTTTTCTTCTCCAGTTCATTTATAGATGAGGAAATTAGACAAACAGGGTGAAGTGATTTGCTCAGGGTCGCACAGCTAGCACATGTCTGAGGTCAGATTTGAATTTAAGAAGCTGAGTGTTCCTGATTCTAGGCCCACTGCTATATCTACTGTACCACTTAGCTGCCCCATAAATGAGATTATAATATTGGTAAAGAGCATAGTAGAGGGCCTGGCTCATTGTAGGTACTTTATTAGTGTTTCCTTCCTTCCGTGTATTTTGCACATTTATTTGCAGTTTGCCTCCACTATTACACTGTGAGCTTCTTAACGACAGAGACTGTATTTCTGCCTTTCTTGATTTCCCTAGAGTTTAGCACAGGGAAAGGAACATAAGAAGTGTTTACTAAATGTTTACTAAGGACTTGAGACCATGAGACGCAGAGGTAGTTACACAACCAGCAGACACTGACAGCACTAGCCATGCCAGAGGAGCAGAACACAGAAAGGCACAGCTGATTTGCAGTCAGAGTATTGTGTGATCCTGGACAACTCACCTATACTCTGTAATCCTCAGTTTCTTCAACTGAAAAATAAAACAATTGGACTGGATGACTTTAAAGGTACCTTTCAATCTCAACCACAGAGATGCCAAACTGCACATGGGCCATGTCGCCCAGACCTGAAAATGTGAGATGGGGTACCAGCCTGGGAGAATGGTTTGTGAAGATAGGACTATTGATTGGGGGGGAAATAAACCTTTCCTCCCTGAACCTCCATTTAAGGAGGAAGCTCCAATCAGTTGTCTTTTCATCACCCACTCAGCTGCACTATCTGGACATCTCCATCATGTTTCCATCCTGGGTACTTTTCCTCCAACCCCCTCCCCATTTTCAGCTTTCTTTTATATATTGTTTTCCCCCCCCCACTGGATTGTGTCTTAAGATTATTTTTGCTATCTCATAATTATGCTCTGAATCACATAGAAGGCAGTGGTTTCCTGTAAAGATCCCCACAACCAATGGAATAAGGGGCACAAATTTAGAATACAGTGGTTCCCACAGATAGGAAACATGTAGCCAAGGCAATTCAGATTTGTTGAACTGCAGGGGCTTAACATCCTCTCTGTCTTCCTGGAGATTTCACAAAGTTTCATCCTATGTCCAGAGCTTATTAGATGGCTGGTGTTAGCTGGACTCCAGGATGAACTACTCTCTCCCCCTTCATTCTCAATTGCATGGGTTAGCTCTCTCTTGAGTTCATAGCCAACTCTCTCTTTTTTTTGGTTGAATATTGATTCTCTGTGTCCAACTAGAAGTCAGTTTTTCTCATCTCTGATGGGTGGAGTGTGTCTCTCTAAGTAAAAAGTTCCACTGGACAATTGGAGGGAGAGAACCGTTTCCTCTTCCAGGCAGAAGGCACATGCCATGAAGCTGTTCTAGGTTTAGACTCACTAGAACTCTGGAACTGGGTTATCTGGTGTCAGGATCAGAAGATTTAGCTCTTTAAAAGTCTCCAAATGTAGTCAATTTTACCCTTTTGATTTAATCAGAGAAGTGTATCCATATTTTAAGGGATGAACCGTTAATACCTTGTTATCCATAATTAGTTGGAGGAGACAGAGAGGAAGGAGTAGAAGTCAAAAAAGGACTGTTACACACACACACACACACACACACACACACACACAACACAAACATGTGTGTGTGTGTGTGTGTTTCTGTGTGAAATTGTCTCAGTACTCCAGATGTTGACTTATGAAATACAGTGGGAGTATCTCTTCCCAAGTCCTGGAGACCAAGACTCTTATCTTGAGAATGTAACCCTCCTTTTGTTCTGCCTTTTCCAGTTCACACATCATTTCCCTTGGCAGAAGAAACAGAATTTGAATAAAAATGAACAGTTCTGCCTTCTTTGACATGAATTCCTTTCACTCCATTCTTCCCAAGCAGTGGTCCTGTCACGTGTTTGATTCACTTTTTCTATAATGCAATCCCCCTCTCCCCCAAAATCTCTTTTGTTTTCAATCTAGTCTCAGTTCTTTCCCAACTTGGATACCTGCTGATGCTCTTTTGACTCTTACTGTGCTCCGGAGGGATACCGTGCTTCCTTTTATAGCAGTCTTAAGTTCCTTTCTACCTTGGAAGGTGGGGGAGCTGACTCTTCAAGTGAAAATCTGAGAGCAATTGTATAGGTGCTTGAGGAGGGAGGAAGGTTGAGGCAACTAGAAGAGACAGTTTTTCTCTTCTATCTATGGGTTCCATTGTAACAGGATATTCTAATCTGGAGTCAAAAAACTTGCATGTGTATATGTCTGCATATTGGGAGAAATTATTATTTCTCTCCAGTTACTATTGAGAAGATCCAGGTTTTTTTCCTTTCTATTTCCTCATTTTCTACTAGGTCAAATCAGCCCCTGAATAGGAATAATAATGAAATTGGATTTACTATTCTTCTCAATATTGTTCCGACTTCATGCAACTGGAGAATCCCATTGTGTTCTGCTCAGGTTTGGTTGAATGTTAATTCCTTTTATTAGATTTCTAGAGCATACAGTAGCCTATGAGTAAGAATAACATTCTCAAAGTCATGTGTCCCATCTCTTCATTAGACTAGGTCCACCTCTCATTATAATATTCATTCTTCTTATTACTTGTTAACAAATCAGAGTTGATTACCCATTCTTCCAAGAGCATATAAACATCAATAAACTACCATGATATTATTTTGGTCTTCAAAAGATGGCCAAATGACCATCTTTTTATTATTTGCTGGTTATAATTAATAAAATGATTAATTATCTCCAAATTCAGATGTTCCCAAAGCCTGATCTCTGGTGGTGACAATTATGATTTATATCATAATTATTAGAGAGAGAATCTAGTTTGTGCTCCAGAGGAGAAAGGTATGAAGACTTGGCTCCAAATAGATGAATGAGATTCTTCCTTCCTTCCTTCATTCCTTCCTTCCTTCCTTCCTTCATTCCTTCCTTCCTTCCTTCCTTCTTTCCTCCCTTCCTTCCTTCCTTCCTTCCTTCCTTCCTTCCTTCCTCCTTCCCTCCCTCCTTCCTCCTTCCCTTTTTCTTTCCTTCCTTCCTCCCTCCCTCCCTTCCTTCCTTCCTTCCTTCCTTCCTTCCTTTCCTCCTTCCTTCCTTCCTTTATTCCTTCCTTCCTTCCTCCTTCCCTCCCTCCTTCCCTCCTTCCCTTTTTCTTTCCTTCCTCTCACTCTCTTCTCTCTTTCTTTTTTTTTTTTTTGGAGA